>NC_083622.1:2006727-2074227 GCF_963584025.1 Labrus mixtus | reverse complement strand
ATAAACACAGCGACCTGAGGACTTGTTCTTAAGGTTATGTTAGTACTCAAGCATTTCAATTTCTGTAAATGCATCCCTGGTGCATATGTGAAAATGTCTTAAGGTAATGGCACACACAGTTGTCAAATGTATTGACTCTAGAACTTTGACTTTATGTTGGCAGATAATGTTGTTTTTTTTGGTGCACATTTAACTTCAATTGGGCCAATAAAATGCTAAGAAATGTTTTCCTGCATTATAACGTTTGACAACAAATCAAAATAAATATTTCCATCATTGTCCATGCTGACACCAGCAGTGACAGCCTTTTAAAGACGGATAAATACTTGTCTGCTTTACTTTCCAACACCCTGTTTCACAGCCCGAGCTTCAGCTTTCAGCTTTCAGTGTCCTGACTCCATAATCCAACATGGTGGTACACATACGTGCTGCTGTGAGCTGCTTAATGTGGAGAGTCAGACAAAAGAGAAGCGGCCTTTCTAGTGGAGCCCCCGCAGCCCGAGCAGCCCGAGCCACACATTTATGTGCAAATGCACCGTGTGAGAATTCCCCTCCGTGATTTTATTCATTGAAAAGCGAATCCTCGGAGGTTTTGCGGAGACTCTCTTCAGCGCAGACCCTCTGAGTTATTCATAGGCCCTTCAGAAAGCCCGGCACTATCAAAAAACAGTTTGTTCATAATGTGCAGCAACATCAGACGCGTGGCCACCTTCATCCTCTCCTCCTCCTCCTCCCTCCAGTCTCTGCTCACGCTCAGGCTTAAAGGGCTGTCGATAAGCGACCACATAAAACAATTAATGTGAATAGTTTAACCTTTTGTGTCTGCTTCCTGGAGAAATCATTGTGACTTCATAACCCGGGTCATCAATAAAGACTTTGGCTCATGAGCCGCTTCACAAAGGTTAATAAGCGTAACCCTCTTCTCTCCGCTCTCCCCTGTTGGAATCATCAGATCGCCGCTCCGCCCTTCACTGAAAGCTTTCTCCTCCATCTCCACCTATTTGTGTTTTTCATTAAACACGTGCCTTTTATGAGCCCGCCGCCGCTCGCACAGATTGATCAGTCCGCTCAGACGCAGTGCAGTGAGAGTCCGACTGGATCAAATATTTTCTCTTTAATGAGGCTTCAGGGGAGCAGAGAGGATGACTGACGGTCACTGATGTCCTCTGGTCACCTGTTATGTCGTCTAATGACTGATATATAAGAACACGATGATGGAGCTTTTAGCACAAACAACCTCTGGACGTGTTGAGGAGACACAAAAAAGTACTTTTGAGACGCCTGTTTGGAGCAAGTTTGCACCTGATGAAAAATCTACAATGCCACAGAACTATATGAGAAGATGGCAAAGAGGAAGTTTCTTGTGATATTTTTGTTATTTGAGACCATCGATGGGACTCCAGAGCCCCCTGCAGTAACAGATGGGTGACGTCACTCGGGCTTAGTCCTTTAAAGGAAGAATGTACGACATGTTACACATAAGCAGAAATCCAGTCTGGGAACTACTCCCTACAAATAATACATTAAAAAAAATAATAAATGCCAGCAAATATATATATTTTTTTACAAATTCTCAATTTCCTGATCTGATGAAATGATTGAATCTGTGACTCAAATCTGTTATTGATTAAACAGAACATAATGCCTTCTCAATCAAATGCACTGTAACACGTGTATAGGACACAAAAACACAATTTGTTATTTTGGCCCGTGAGTCAAAAAGTTAATTTGGGACCCTGGTCATGACTGTCTACAATGAGGGAGAAGCTCGAGTCCCGCTGGCTGTGTTGTTGTCAGAGCCGTGTTTACATGGACGGGACGGCCGGCTCCTCCCCTTGTGTATAAAAGCTGTTTTAGTCAAGAACTAGAGAGAAGAAGAAGAACATACTCACTGATTATTTGGATGTTAGTAAGAGTTTTTAGATCACGCTCATTCTGTGTCAGTTTACATGAAATGTGAAGCTACGAGCTAACTAAAGAGCGCTAACATTAGCATGCTAACACAACAGGCCACAGATGATTCCAGCTCACTTAATGGAGCTTAATTATGGTGCGTTCTAATTGATAACACCTTTGTGCAAACGCGAGTGGAGAGAGAGGGTTTGGAGGTGTGTCTCTGGAAGAGAGCGGAGGCGTCTCCAAACAGCAGTTTGTTTTGGTTTCATTCTGGTGCTGAAGGGCGACATCTACTGGATCAAAAAGTCGCTCGTTCTTCCTTTTAATATTTTCAGTCGATGGTTGCAACAGGTGGAATAATAGCTTCCTTTTTTTTTCCTGCTCGGGGCCTGTTTGAGGTGCGATGTTTGAAAGTGCTGCCTGTGAATTATCTCATGAAAACTCAGATAACGCGACGATACAACTTTATTTACTTTTCTTTGACTGTTTGTTCCCTTTTGTTTGAAACATGAACGAGATTCTTTTGTCATTTCTCCGACACAGCTTGTTGTAGTGTTGATGGGAACACGGGGGCTCAGTGTCCACCTGTTGGAGCAAATTAGGCCTGCAGCTCCTTGATACCGCTGCGTCTCAGTGAAGTACCTGGAGGCTCTATGGGTGGAGGTAATTTATGGTTTTCACTGAGGAGCAAACAGTGCGATGAAGGCGTAGAAGGCAGCTGATCATTATTCATCTTTCTGCGCCTTCTCAAACTCGTCCCCACAGATTGCTGATACAGATACAGCCCGCTTCGTTTTGCTGAGCTTTCAACTTAAGTGGAGCAAAGCAGAAAGATTAATACTGTGAAAACAAAGATTTCTCCTTTTTTTCGTTTTTTAAATTAAATGACAAGATGCAATTTTCCACCCTGCTGGCTCGGAGCGGCGGCGGCAGACAGCGAGGACGGGAGAGGGTGTGGGGAGTCCTGAGAGATTTAACTTTTCCCTCTGTGTTGTCTGGCAGGGGTTGGCAGGCAGCGCCGCATATGAACAGTCGGCGTGCACCATCTGATAACACCTTTATAGAATATAGAAAACACAGAGGGAAACAAAACTAAACACTGCTCCAGTTTGATGTCAGAGTGGATTTGATTCACTCCCTGAAGAACTTAAGGCTGTCCTTAGTGAGGATTCAAAGTGACACACGAAAATAACAAAGGTTGGGTGTGGATTCATTTGAACATTTCTGTGACCCTGACCAAGTTTGAACCCTCCCTCTGAGGTCTGTTAACATTTCTGTATTTGCACAGGTGAGAAGCTCATTCTTCTATTTTTGGAAAAGCAAAAAGATGATAGAAGATCCCGGGCTGATTTTATTTAATTGTCTCTACTTAAAGAAGGGAGTAATGATTTGTAACGTACTAATCTCTATTCACAGGTTATTAAAAAGCATGCTGAGTCCTTAGGTGTGGGAGCAGATTTTGGTATCGAAGTGTTCTTTCTTTCTGTTTGTAGATTACAGCAGGTGCAGGAGAAAAAGAGGGAGACGGGAAGAAACCCACCGTAATGCAATTTGAAACTCATCAACAGTCTTTTAAACAACGACTTAGCTTTCATTAAAGGTGCACTTCTCCATGTTTCTCTAACACTAACATGTGTCTCTAGTGTGTCTACAAACCCCCCCAATTATAAGAAAAGTCCATCCTCTCCGCCTTCTGCCTGCTCCACTTTTCAGAAAATGTGTTCTCAAACAGGCCGTTTGGAGATGTTCCCTTCATGACATCACAAAGGGCAGTAGCCCCTCCCCCAGGTGGGTGACACTCCCACAGCTAGGTGTTTGTTCTGCCCTCTGAGTCTGCCTTCTCACAGTAAACAATAGGGCATGGAGCGAGAAAGCACTGAGACACCCCAAGCCCTTCCAGAGAGGGGGCGTGGTCAGACACATCTCATTTACATATTTAAAGGTACAGACACAGAAACAGCCTGTTCTGAGCAGGGCTGAAATAGAGGGGTTTATAGACATGATCAAATACAGGATCAGAGTGGATTTAGAACAAGACACTTGTTGAAGAGGAGCTCTGAGACTTTTTTAAACTGAAGAAGAGGAGGAGAATATGTCACCTTTAATCTGCATGCCAGATTTATACAATATTCAGTATGCTACTTAGAGGGTGCGACAGAAAGACGGGTATATATATATAAGACTTCATAATGGATTTCCACTTAGCCCGTTGAAAACACAGAGACAAACAACAGCACTTTATCTCCTGTATATATTTTTGCTTTTGCTGATACATTCAAATAAACTCTTTAATGGAACAGAGGGCTGAGGGCCTTCGCTTGTGTAAATACACACGATGATGACATCTGCCACATGTAGTATTTTTCCCCCCATTGCATACATTATCTCCGCAGAGCAGCTGCAGTCTGTTAAGTGTCCATTTGCATCCCAATCTCTGCAGATATGATAAATATATAATGATGAGAAAGTGGACCTATGGATGGACTTAATTATTCTACCGGTCGGATCTCAGTCAGTCAACTGAACAGCTGCTGAGCTTCATTATAAATTTACAAAGTGAAGAGATATATCATGTATGGAGTAAAAGAGTGGGCCGTACCAAAGTGAAGTCGGTGGGGGGAAATGAAATAGATCAGATTAACAATGGATCTTAACATTATCAAGAAATTATTGACTTTAATGCCTTAGATTGGGGTGAATAAGTACAATTTGATTGGACAGAGAATCACTCCAAAGATGCCCCGCCAGATGTCATCTTTTGTTATTGTTTTGATTAAGAGCCCCGTGGTGGCAGAATTTACATACGGTGCCTTTCAAGCAATTAAGAAAATATTTTATTTTCAAACTTCAATACAATATAAAAGTAAAAAGATTGAGGTATAATCAGGAATAGCTTCAGATAAAAGTTTGTTTTAAGAAGCGATCACTGACTCAGCTGACCCGATGTCCGCTTGTTCTCTTCAGGGTGAGATTTAATTTCTCAAGGCTTCATGTTGTTTGCTGTGTGGCAGCAGAGCATAACTGTCATGTCTTCCTTTCAGCTGTGAATATACTTTAGTCACAGGGAACAGTGAGCAGGCTCAGCGTGGTTGTGTACCTGCATCGTACCTCACTTTGTGTAAACAGAACTGATTCTCTCTGAACCAGCGGTCACCTCACATCACCTAACACCTGCCCTCCTCCTCCTCCTCCTGCACCCACAGGCTCCTGCAGCCTTGAACAATGGATGGGTTGTCTGACTTGGGGTTACATCGGCTGTCTTTGTGGAATTATAATGAGACGACTATAATGAGACCGTCTCTGGTAAAAGCCCAGTCCAGGTGAGGGTCAGGTGTAGTGTAGGAAAGGTGCCAAAAGGGCAGAAAAACTGATTTCTGAGGGAGGTGGTGGTGGTGGAATGTGGAATATGGAGCGGTCCACCTGCTGAGACCTGAACCTCTCTCCATTTTTTTAAAGCGTCTCCAATATTGATCCTAGTTTGAGCATGTTTCTGCTCGTGGAGCTTATTAGAAACATGCAGTGGCTTTTAAGGTCGGGTACAATCACTTCTATCTGAACCACTTCTCTTGACCCGCTTCCATCGCTGCAACACCTGTTGACCTGATAACTGCTCTCATATCTGGCAAACCGAGGGGCGTCCAAAACGGCCGTGTGGGGGTCGCCTTAAAACCGCCTACCTTCTCTGGTCCAAACAAATCCAGAGCATTCAGGACCAGAATCTAAACTTAGAGGTAGAGATGGGACCGAGCCAATCTTAAATCGGTATCAGATCCAACATTGACTTTATATACAAATCAGACATCGGGTTGATGGCGCTGATCCACGCCAATAATCAAGAAAAATGCTTGGGCACTTTAAACATTCTCGGCTCGCACAGTCTCACTTAGAAGACATTCAGACCACAGACTGTCTCCATGACGACGTTCAGATGAGAAGGAACAGCTCCTTCTATATGATCTAAAGCTGTTTTTCCTCAACTGGTGGGTCAGGACCCAAAAGTGGGTCATTGAGTCGTTTTCAGTGGGTCGTGAAAGTGTGCCTGGAAAAAAAAAGTGTCAAAAAGCCCCAAAAAAAATCACTTTTAAAACACATTTGTGTTGCTTCATCTCTTTTTTTCTTTTATATGTTTTGTACTGTCTGAGGTCCAAAGTGCACCATTTTTCATAAAAACCAATCTCAACGGTTGAAAAATATCCAAAATTTGGGTCGCAATTTCTTATTAAGGAGTTGGTGGTGTGTCCTGAGGCTAGACCAGTTGAGAGCCACTGATCCAAAGAACAATTCTTACACTTCACTTGAAAACTTTTAATTTGAAAGTCTTAAAGTTGTTGCTGCTTCCTGTTTGTATGTGAAGCCAGCGCAATGCAATGCCGGGTTAACGACAGCTTTGTGTAGCCTCACACACAATACCAACAACAACAATAACACTATTAGTTATGGTGTAAAAATACTGTAATCAGGATCTGTTTTGTACAGTGAACTAGATAAAGACTTTGTGAAGTGCGGTGAGTTGGTCATTAAAGCCGACTGTTCTTCATCTTTTACTTTTTGTCCTGATGCTTCTAAAGACTTTAAAAAAAGAAAAGTGATCAAATTGGCAGAAATTCAACAACAGTGGATTTTGAGGTTCTGTGTGTTTCCACAGCGAGCCACCAGCATCTACTATGTACTGCTCTGTTTCAAATACGCTGCGAGTCTATTTTCAACGTAGTACACTGCAGGCACGCGTCAAGCTGGACAGAATATGACAGCCCGGACAGGAAGTCAGACGAGGAAACTCACAGAGCGTCAGGTCAATTTCAAAATAAAACACAATATACGGACTTACGATTGTATATTTCATCACTTTATCAACGTCCTACTAGCTACAGTACGCTAGTCGAGCTCTCAGCCTAAAGGGGAAAGTGGTGAAGCACTGATCCTTGCTGGTCACTCGTTGGTCCCGCTGGTCACTCGTTAACTTAAATTGACGAGTCTCCCAATCAAGCTTAATTTATCAATCAATCAATCAATCAACTTTTATTTGTATAGCGTCAACTCATAACAAGTGTTATCTCGAGACACTTTACAAGAAGCAGGTAAAATACCTTACTCATTGTCTGTTAACATTACAAAAGAGCAGGTAAAAAGACCTTACTCATTGTTATGTTACAAAAAGCAGGTAAAAGACCTTACTTATTGCTATGTTACAAAGATCCGGCCTATCCATCATGAGCACTTTAGCAAAGCAGCAAAAGTTACAGTGGTAAGAAAAAACTGCCTTATTAAAAGGCAGAAATCTTCGGCCGGATCCCCGGCTCATGACGAAACAGTCTTCACAGGCCTAGACTGCGCCGGGCTTGGAAAGGGATAGGGGGAGAGATGGGATAAGATGCAGGAAGAGGGATAGAGAGCAAGGGGGTGGGGGGAGGTAGACCGTCCATCAGCAATCCGGTGGGGAGGGGAGGGGGTGTGGGGGGTTGTTCTGGCAGGCCGCCAACCCACGATCCGGTGGGGAGGGGGTAGTGGTGGGGTGGGGGTTGTTCTGGCAAGCCGTCAACCGACGATCTTGAGGAGCCTAGGAGAGCTCAAGAGCTCCCAGGAAAGTAGGTGGTTAGTGACTGAGATTTATAGATAGATACATGCAGTAATATGATGTACTGTATATGCAGAGAGAGAGAGAGAGGAGCTCAAGGTGCCAGTTTCCCCCGGTAGTCTAAGCCTATAGCAGCATAACTAAGAGCTGGTCTACACCAGCACCAGTCCTAACTATAAGATTTATCAAAAAGGAAAGTTTTAAGTCTAATCTTAAAAATACAGACTGTGTCTGCCTCCCGGACCCCAGCTGGAAGGCGGTTCCAGAGGAGAGGAGCCCGATAACTGAAGGCTTTACCCCCCATAGTACACTTGGAGACTGTAGGTACCACCAGCAGACCTGCACTCCGGGACCGCAACGCTCTCAAGGGACAGTACGGCACTAGTAGCTCCTTAAGATAAGATGGTGCCTGGCCATTTAGAGCTTTGTAGGTGAGAAGAAGGATCTTGAATTCTATTCTAGACTGTATAGGGAGCCAGTGCAGAGAAGCCAGGACAGGAGTAATGTGGTCCCATTTCCTGGTTCTGGTCAGTACACGAGCTGCAGCATTCTGGACCCGTTGAAGAGTCTTTAGAGATTTGCCAGAGCACCCTGACAAAAGAGAGTTACAATAATCCAGTCTGGAGGTAACAAATGCATGAACTAGTTTTTCTGCATCACTTTGCGACAGGATATTCCTGATCTTGGATATATTACGAAGGTGAAAGTAGGCTGTTCTTGAAACTTGACTGATGTGAGAGCTAAAAGACATATCTTGATCAAAAATAACTCCTAGATTCCTAACAGTGGTGCTAGATGCCAGGCTGATGTCATTAAGGACAGTCACATCACTAGAAAAAGTCTCTCTGAGGTTCTTAGGGCCTAGCACAATAACTTCAGTCTTGTCTGAGTTAAGTAGCAAAAAATTTCTGGTCATCCAGGTCCTAACGTCCTTAAGGCATGTTTCTAGCTGACATAACTGACTGGTACCATCGGGCTTCATTGATACATAAAGCTGAGTATCATCTGCATAACAATGAAACTGTATGGAGTGTTTCCTCATAATATTTCCCAGAGGAAGCATATATAATGTAAAAAGAATTGGTCCAAGCACTGAATTGATTAACATGTACAAACTGAGATCGGTCTGATAAGTAGGATTCAAACCAACTTAAAGCAGTCCCTGTAATTCCAAGCAAATGCTCCAGTCTGTACAACAGGATCCGATGGTCAATGGTGTCAAAAGCAGCACTAAGATCTAACAAGACGAGCACAGACAAGAAGTCCCCTGTCTGAAGCTAGAAGTAGATCGTTTGTAACTCTAACTAGTGCAGTCTCAGTGCTATGGTGGACTCTAAATCCTGACTGGAACTCTTCAAATAAACTGTTGTCATGGAGAAAGTCACACAGCTGTTTAGCTACCACCTTCTCCAGGATCTTCGAGATAAAAGGAAGGTTGGATATAGGTCTGTAGTTAGCCAGAGTTCCTGAGTCCAGAGTAGGCTTTTTAAGTAGAGGTTTGATTACCGCTACTTTAAATGTCTGTGGTACATAGCCTGCCAGTAAAGACATATTGATCATATCTAATATGGAGTTGCTAACTAAGGGAAAGACTTCCTTAAACAGCTTGGTTGGGATTGGGTCTAAAAGACAGGTTGACGGTTTCGATGCAGAAATAATGGAATATAACTCTGAAAGGTTGATTGGAGAAAAACAGTCGAGACTAATATCTGGTCCTGGAACTGTCTCTGCCGTATCAGACGTATCTGCACCAGGTAAGGGCAGGAGGTTACCAATTTTGTCTCTGATGTCTAGAACTTTGTTGTTGAAAAAGCTAAGGAAATCATTACTGCTGAGGGCTAGAGGAATACAAGGCTCAATGGAGCCATGACTCTCTGTCAGCCTGGCTACAGTGCTGAAAAGGTATCTAGGATTGCCTTTGTTTTCCTCGATTAGAGAGGAGTAGTAGGCAGCTCGGGCGTGACGTAGAGCCTTCATATATCTTCTATGACTATCCTGCCAGAAAAAACGAGATTCTACCGTTTTGGTCGAACGCCATATTCTTTCAAAATTCCGTGATGATTGTTTCAGAGTAAGGGTTTCTGAGTTGAACCATGGAGCCACTCTCCGCCGCTTGACAACCTTCTGTTTCAGGGGAGCAATCGAATCCAGAGTAACTCTCAGCGAATCCACTGCACTATCAACAAACTGATCTAGCTGAGAGGGACTAAAGCTATCGTAAGAGTTTCCAACTGGGTTGAAACACGGTACTGAATCAAAAACAGCTGAAATAGCTTCCTTAAATCTAGCCACAGCACTATCCGACAAACTTCTAGAAAGCACACCTCTTCCAGGCAGAGGTAATTCTAGTAGGACAAAATCAAATGTAATAAAAAAAATGGTCTGATAGCAGAGGATTTTCTAGGAAAACTGTAAGGTTATGGATTTCAATTCCATAAGCTAAAACAAGATCCAGGGTGTGGTTAAAATGATGAGTAGGTTCGTTTACACCCTGGGTGAAACCAATAGAGTCTAATAGTGACATGAAAGCTGTGCTCAGGCTATCATTTTCAACATCCACATGGATATTGAAGTCACCTACAACAATTATTCTATCACTGCTAAGGACTAAATCTGATAAAAATTCTGCAAACTCAGATAAAAACTCAGAATATGGGCCAGGAGGGCGGTAAACTACAGCAACTAGAACTGGCTGAAAGGTTCTTGAGACTGGATGTGGAAGACTAAGAACAAGGCTTTCAAAAGAAGAAAAATTCAGCTTTGGTCGAGGGTTAACTAGAAGACTAGAATTAAAAATAGCTGCTACTCCACCACCTCGTCCGGTGTCTCGAGGTATATGAGTATTAAAATGACTGGGAGGAGTGGATTCATTCAAACTAACATATTCATCTCGACACAGCCAGGTTTCAGTCAAAAAAAGTAAATCAATGTGCTGATCTGATATCAGATCATTCACTAAAAGAGATTTGGATGCTAAGGACCTAATGTTCAAAAGTCCGCAGTGAATCCTCCGATCTTGTAGCAAAATCGTATTCGTAGTTTTGATTCTAATCAGATTCTGATGATTCACGCCGTTTGGATGACTTATAAAAACGGGTCTGGGCCGGGGGACAGACACAGTACCTATAGTATAACTACAGTTCGATTCAGAATTACAGCTATAGTGACTGGGAGACAGATCTAAGGGAGGCGCAGAGAAGTGTGTAAGACTGCAGCTCTGCTTCCTGGTCTGAACTCTGAGTTGTTGTCAAGGTTTTGGACTAATAACCTCTGCTATCTTTCTAGATAATAGAGCTGCACCGTCCAAAGTGGGATGGATGCCGTCTCTAGCTAGCAGACCAGGTTTTCCCCAAAAAGACTGCCAGTTATCTATGAAGCCCACATCGTGTGCTGGACACCACCTCGACAGCCAGCGGTTGAGTGATGACATGCGGCTATACATGTCATCACTGGTCTGATTTACTGAACAATATACCACCGTTTGATTCAAATTACATGACTATGACCTGTAAAGATGTGTGTGTCGCCTAAGTACCCCAGCACAGCTCGCAGTACACGATGAATGGGGATGAATGATTTTAATCATGTCAGGTTGCGTGCACAGTGCAGTGTTTGATGATGGCGGCTGCATTCTGTGTCCATATTTTATTCTGGTGTATACGACGCAGCACTCTCTTTAGATGAAAAAATCAGAATCAGGGTTTATTACAAAGTACATTTACACATACAAGGAATTTGACTTGGTGTATTGGTGCTAAACAATTAACAAGGAAATAAAGCAGAACTAGCAACAACTTAAATAACACAGAATAAGAAGATATTACAATATATAAAATAGAATTTAGAACATAAAATATAAAAAAAATAATAAAAGAAAATAAATAAAAAACACAAAAAGTACAAAAGGTGCAATGTAGGAGCTGTGCAGTGGACTATGAGAAAAAAATAGTAATAGTAATAGTGTAAAATAGTTAATAAAATGCATCTTAAACACCAGATTTTACGATACAAAACAATAAGACTCGATATGATATCATTTGAAATTTGTCTTTGACTTAAAATGCTGCACACATTTAGCTGCCTACAGAATATTACTAACTGAAAAACAACAATCCACATGTAAACAAAGACTCACAGTGTACAGTACAGGCATCCTGTTTTTTATTGATGCTGTTCTGCAGCGTGTTCAGTCGGCCTTCCTTCCTTCACTGTATAAAACCAATATCAGGATCTCTTCCTGCCCTGACCCCGGGGTCATGTGAGGGCTGAAACACAACCATAAACAAGTCTAATAATACTGTAAACAGTACCAGGTGATTTTGTGAAAACATTCAGTGTTGACGATGTGTTTCTGCAAATGTACAAGCATTGAGCTTCTTCTAACACAGCCACGGTGAGAACCTATAACAGCTCTACTCGGCTGCTTTTATAGCCACATGAGGATGATTATTCATTTCGGAGCTAGGAGTTAGTAATGTGTGTGTACATTGTGCGGAGGAAAAAAAAAAAAAAAACCATAACACTTTCCCTGCAGACTCCATAAAACACGGCGGAGCAGCAGCAGCAACGAGCAGCCGGGATTGAATATCGTAACACTGTTGGTTTTCTTCAACAGGTCCTCGGCTTGGCCTCGCTCCATAAAAACATGATGAGGACATTTCATCTGCGGACATTTCCTCCACACACACACCATCACCTCTACCTCCACCCGACCTTCCTGCAGAGCCCCCCCCCCCTCCCCCAGGCAGCACCACCCCTGACCCCTGTCTGCCCTCTCTCGCTCTCTCCCCTCTCTCGTCCGTCTTACCTCCTGGGAAGGTGTCCACACATCAAAGTGTCCCCGCCTCCACCTGTTTCCAGGACAATCAGCAAACACAGGATAATTGGGTGGCGGTGGAGGCACCCCTCCAGCTCTCGGCGCCTTTCTGACAGAAAAGGAGCATCAATAAGAGGAGAGATGAGTGACAGACGGGTAGCCTGCAGCAGAGGAAGGGCAATGAGAGCCAGGAATAGAGAGTGATGACATGCATATCAATGCCGCCCCTGCAAGGTAAACAATGACTCTT
This sequence comes from Labrus mixtus, assembly GCF_963584025.1. NCBI lineage: Eukaryota > Metazoa > Chordata > Actinopteri > Labriformes > Labridae > Labrus > Labrus mixtus. The sequence continues at coordinate 2,061,690 of NC_083622.1, read as the reverse complement.
AATTAGCAGGCTAGGTTTTAATTAAGATGACGGCGGAGTAATTATTGCCCCTGACAGGGATGATTGAGCCGGGAGAGTCCATGTTCTGATTAGACGCGCTCCTTTGGATGCTCACCCCCGTCCTGCAGGGGAGGCAGGAATGACACGACCTCTCGTTGTCAGAGGACGGCTGGGTGTCTCAGGGAGGGGAGCCTTCAGACGCTCTCAGGTCTGCTTCCTTCCTCCTCGCATGGATGAGAGCACTCCAGAATAAAAAAAACTTCACGCAGATATCAGAGCAGAACAGAGCGGGGTCAGAGGGTCAAAAAGATAAACTCTGAAAACTCCTCGGGTGGCCTCTTTTCTCTCTCTCTCTCTGTTGTGTTTGGAAGAAAACAAAGAAGACAGAGAGATTCTTTATCATTCTACAAAACCCTGTGAACTGACTGAAACTAACAATCATCACCTCTTAGATATCTGTATCCTAAAGTTGTCTGAGTATAGGACGGATAAATCACTTGCTATGTTTACATGGACCAATAAAAATAGGAATAAAAGCCGGATCAGAATAAGAAAGGTAGAGACTGATCCCATCCCGCCTTCCCCGACGGGGTTGTAGGATTCTTGTCTAATGTGTATCCATGTAAACATCTGATTTGACGGTTTCTTCCTGGTTGTCGTCAAATTATTCTCGCTGTGCATGTCTGCATGTCTACACGTTTCCGCGTTCGTTATCGATGGTTGGAAACAATCGCAGGAGCAAAGCAGAGCCCTTAAAAAAAACCTCTGGATTGTTGATGTCTCACTGAAAAGTTGAACAAAGCCAGAGGTCGAGAGAACCATTTAAAAAAAAAAAATAGACATCCAAAGTCACAGACGAGAGAGAAGTGGTGAGTGAGCAGAAAGGTTTGAATCTGGCTAAACACTAGGGTTTTAAATATCAGTCATTTTTCTTAACCGATAGTTGAGCACCTTAACGATCAGTTATTGATTAATCATTAATAATTAACAAGCTACAAATTGCACATTCTTTTTCTCCGTTTAGGTTTTATTGAAACCATTTTAGCAGCACAGTAGCTACTTGAAACGTTAATTCATTAAATGAAACTTTTAACTCACTTTTCAGGAGTTTTTCTGAGTTGCAAAGGTGACAGACGCCCTCTTTTGGTATAAAATAGTATTACATGTGACCGCCGGTAAATTTGTAAACAGATTGTCGGTTAATACATTTTTAATCTGTTTGATTAATCATTAACATCCCGACTAAACCCTGAAGCTTCAGTCTCCATGAGAACACAACCTGCGTGAGCATCGACTCTAGAGGGGGCGGGGGCGGTGGGAGACAGCTCTCTCCAATGTTTTGAATTTAGACTGCAGTACCCATTTTAAACACTAGGTGTCAGAGTTACATACTGCTCCTTTAAATAGACAGAAACAGAATAAACCTGTAGGAGATACAATGCAGGAAAAACAACCAAATGTGGATCAATTCAAAAGTGAAAGAGTCTCGTTTCATGTCCTTTTCTAAAAGTGTAAAACTACAATGACCAGCTGTTTTTTTAGAAAGATGAAGACGACACATTTAGGAGGTATTTCAAATGATTTCCCTCTTCATATGGACGACAGTAGTTTGTATTCTGCAGGTGCAGACAGGGAGGGAAATTGAGAATGTATTGAGTGACAGATTGTTTTGATTTGAGTTTTTAATAGGATTTGTTGCCAATATCAAAAGTAGAGACTAATACCATCTTATAATCTCCAGAAAAGGTAATAGACTTTCCCCTTTAGCATCCCAACTCATCGTGCTTTTATTGCTTTATGTTAATTTCCTGTTTCGGAGGAATATTGGGGATGAGAAGAAGTCAGATTAATAAAATTGCAAATACCTGCCAGAAAAACAAAAGGTGCATCAGGAACGTTTTCAAACTCGTGTAAATATATATTTCCCTCCTGCAGGATATTTCAGACTTGACTTTGTGTTCCTGTGAACGCCCCGCAGGCTGAAGCATCAGAGGAAGCGGGGTCGGCCTCTTCATCATCGTATCGATCACTTTTAATTGAAGTCAGAGGCGGCTTTCTGCATCTGAAGGCTTGACGGGACTGCTGATGTTGCCCTTTTTAAAAAAGTTCTGAGCTCTGCACAGGTGGATGAATTATTCACCGCTGTTGACGGCACCAGTCCACTGCTCTTTACTAATGAATGACTGTGATGTGGCACGCAGGCCTCCACTTTGAGCACACCTAACATTAACTCTCGATGAGCTCACACTGCTTTAACGTTAGGAATCTGTTTTTTATTAAAATATATCTTTTTTAGATCGGACAACTGAAGAGAGATAGGAAATGTTGGGGAGAGAGAGCGGGGGGATGACATGAAGCAAAGGGCCGAGGTCGGATTTGAACCCATGGCCGCTGTGATGACGACTATAGCTTCTGTCTAGGACGGTTTGTGGGCGCCGCCATCTTGTGGTGGCGGCCATTACTGCAGTGGCATCTCAGAGTCTCCTGCTGCCCGTTTAACCGCGACAGCAGCTCTCATAGTTAGATTAAAACGTCAGACAGCAGCTGATGAAGGAGATCTTTATCTTTAACAGATGATTATAGCAGGGGTTTTTGGCGCATTTCTTTTGGGCGCTACCCAACACGTTTAACTGTGTTGGTCATTCCATGAATGCACGATCCTTACAAGTTAAACCTTTTTGTATCAAACCTGTTTCCAAACTTTTTCTGATTAGTTTATCATATAGATTTTAAATTAGACGTTTCACAACAATGACCTGATGACATAACGGTGAAATAACGCTAAAGAAGGACAGTGTGAGGACATGATGTGTAATGTAACGTTACTCTCCAAGCTTGTTAGCTTCATTAATCAACTGCTGCATTTAATCCTCATGACTTGTTTTAGTGTGAAATACACGTCTGTAGATAATCATTTAGCATGTTTTTTTTAATTTTTAAAGCAGCTGGTCTGTAATGATCACATGATTACATACTCGCTAACGGACGGACGTTATATATGATTTCATTTCAGAAATTGCCCGGAGATGGACGACTAAACACCACTCCATTCTTCCCTCTGAATTATATATTCGTCCTCTATAGAGGTTTGACTAAACGTTTAAACACTGAACGTTTAGTAAAATCGGCAACCATTTAAACGTTAATTAGTATTTTTATTTTTTATTTGGTAATGTGCGCATGTCACTGCACAAAGCACAGAGCAACAACGGTGCATTTACAAGAGGGATGTACGGACAGTGGACCTTATCTCTCTCTCTGCTGATGTGGTTCTGGACTCTTGGTTTTGCTGTGTTTTGCTGCGAGGTCCGCCGCACTTTCTCCCGCTCTCTTGTGCACGCAGCAATTTGATGAATAAATGAAAAATTATACTTGGGCATCCCCCCAGGTATCGTCTATGTGTTGGAAAGTTTTGCACACCACTAGTCGTCTGCACGGACAGTGACTGTGTGCACAGTGTCACTCTCATACAGTGTGTGTTCGCTCCCTGTCTTTCCAGACTGTTAGTGAACTTTAGAACTCCACAGGTTCTTTACGTTGTTGTAAAAAGTAAATTGACATGTTCAATTTAAAAGTAGACACATTTTCACTTTTTAGGAGCGCTCGCATTCGAACCCGTGACTTCTGGTTTTCTCCCGGATCGGTCTACATGTGAGCCGCGTCAGAACCTCAAAACACTCAAACTGGTTCTGAATCTTTAGACGTGTTTTTTTAATCTTCCTGTTCAGAGCGATGTGACGGTTTAATCCTGAGCATGTTGAGCCTTCCTAAGTGAATAAACAAAGTTATTTATGCAGCGGTTTTCTCTGATATCCTGACAGCTATAACGTCTCCAACATTGAGCTACATTCATCACGCTCGCACGCGGCTGTCAGAGCGGCGGCCATTACTCTGTTTGACAGGCAGACGTCTTCGATTGAACAATCCCCGGGCTGCTCAATAAAGTCTCAAAAAACGAATTCTTGATTACCAAACCGACCTTTTCAACAAGGATCTCTCGATAATTCAGTTAATTTAAACCTCCCTGCGGATGAAACGGCATCAAATGTGGTAAACATATCGAACTGTGCAGCATGTTTACATGAACAGGTCATGCATATGAGTATTATAAAGTACCACAGAGGCAGAGCGAGGCTTTGATTGTGATCGGAGTGATCATGTTTACGCCCAATCTGTATCCATCTTTCTCCTCCCCTGTTCCCTCGGACGTGGCTGACCTCCGAGCTGAACCTGAGTCCGTTTGTAAAAAACGCAAAAGAAGCACAGATTCTTTCCTCTAATGTTTCTCCTGCTGTTGATGTGCCCTGGGTGTGCGGGGCCAAAATTACACCCATTACCACCGTCAACGTTTTTGCCTTGAAGGCCTCGGCTATTTCTCTCTCTCTCTCTGTTATTCCTCCCGTCTCACCTCTCCCACCTCGCCGCCGCCGCTGCTGCTGTGATATTAAACTGTAACTGAATTCCAAATGAATTCTAAGCTGCGGCGGGATGAAATGGATGTGTTGAATGCTAAGCTCGGCATTAAAGCATGACGATAATGGCCTGGTGTTTTACGAGTCGTCTCTGCGGTCCCACTATCACAACACCCTCACACTCCTTTAATCTTACCCTCGCCTGTAGCTAACATACATCCCTGTGAACTCTGTGGGAATACTACTGATTTTATGAGTATTGATCATTTTGTTTCTAAATGTCACTCGGTACACGGCCTCTGGAATTTTATCGACTTAAAAACCAAGCGGCAACCTCCAGTGTTGAAAAATGAAGCTAATGCAGGAAGCTCATCGAGTGTCCACTAGAGGCTGGCTGCAGGAACACAGGAAGACCATACACAGCATAAATGAACATGTTTACAGCCTGGTACAAACAACCAAATAGTTTAGTCCTCATGGGTACACACAGTACGGTGGGTCATTTTATTTTTTTGTAAACGGCTCTGTTTTGATTTCATGATCGATTCATGTTATCCTTAGTTACGCGCATAGCTGACATGATTGACAGGTAGGCGTGATGTAACGGTTTATCAAGGGGCTTAAAACCCGCCTCAGCTTTCAGCCTGTCGTTAGCTTGACTGAAAGTTAGGCTGAGACAGGATTTCCAACATGGCGGCTGCTGCTGATGAGCCTCCAAAGCCCCCTGCAGGAACAGATGGATGACGCCAATCAACAACTCGGCTAACTCATGTTAGCGATGTTAGCATTGTTGTATGACTAATGTACATTAGTTATGTACCAACCTTACTAGCATGCTAGTAACATGGCTGTTAATTACTCGACTCTGATTGGCTAATGGTGCACAGCAAAGGTCAGATAGACCTCAGTTTGATGTCTGTGGGAAAAGTGATTGAAAAAGAAGATGCCAGGCATATAAAAGAAAACACGTGGTTCGAAGATGCACGACCTGTAAACGACCTTTAGACTTTAACGGTATCTCCTCGGGGTGCGGATCCTTTTTGCCTTCTTTGGACTTCATCAGTCCGTCTTCATATTAGCCCTCACATCGTCTCTCTGTCCTCATGCCCCCCCTCTGTGAGCGTGTTTCTGCATGATCACTTCATTAGGCTGAGTCAGGGTGATAAATGAAGGGGCCTCGGGGGGGGGGGGGGGGGCGGATGGTGTTAGGGGGGAGGCCTGTCAGACTCCCCGGGGTGATGTTTGTGGGTGATACTGTATAACAGCTATTACACAGCCCTTTATCCCCAATGTCACCTAGCTGTGTGGTGTCTCAGTGTGGTGCAGGGTAATCCTCCGCCCCCCCGCCTCTCCTCCACACGTCCTGATTTCCTCAGACATTATAATCAATCCTGCTCCCCGCGGAGCGTGATCACTCGCTGCGTTTGTTCGGGACTCCGCCTGATGAGACGGTCGGGCTGCAGAGAGACCAGAAAACGTTTTGACAGAAAGCTGCTTTCTGCCGCATGTTTGTGAAACTGGGAACTAAATCCAGATCCAGAAGTTATTTTCTCTGTTTGTTAATATGATGTCCTTATAGTACCATCATTGTTAAATCTTAAAGGTTTCTTTAGGTTTTCAGGAGCTCTATCTTTACTCTGATTTATTTATAGTGAGCATTTCTTCTCCTGAAGCTTTTCAATGTACTTATGCTCAGCAGTAGAATTTAAATTAAAAGGATTAATGAGCCGTTTTCACATATGCACTCCAGAAAAATCAGCTCAGTTCCAAGATCCAAGACAGAGTCCGACACTAGGCCTATCAGACTCCCCGGGGTGATGTTTGTGGGTGATACTGTATAACAGCTATTACACAGCCCTGAGTGACGTCACCCATCTGTTCCTGCAGGGGGCTTTGGAGTCCCATCGATGACGCTCTCCATGCTGGACATCCTGTCTCACCCTAGCTTAGAGTCCACCTAACGACCGGCTGAGAGCTGGAGCTGAGATTCGGACAATAAGAAAATAGATTGTGAAAGACGGGGCAGCTTTGATTTGGAAGGACTCACTCTACAACAATTAATTTCTCACAAAAAGATTCTTCAATCGATGCATCAACAGAACAACAACACGTTTCCTGCTGAGTCGTGTTTGGTAGCAGGTGCGTCAGTGAAGGTGATAAAATGAAGTGTTTCCTACAGAGCAGACATGTTGACAGGTGGTGTGAAAACTCCACAATCTGACCTTTGACCTTCACCGTGAGAAATATGGATCCATCTCTCCAGAGGATCAGCTGACTTTTCTCTTTGCACCTCCAGCAGGTTGATTACCTCAGGAACTAACACACAATATCCAGTACTGATACAGAGAAATACTTTATATATTCACCCTTAAACAAAACAACAAGAAGAAGGCTTCTCTGCAGATCTTATGATTGTCCGCCCTGTCTTGAAGACTTAAGCTTCTTCTACATAAGACAAGTGCACTCACCGGCGCCCTGACTTTGCTAACTTCAGTCAGAAATGAACCAATCGGATCCTGATGGTCTTTTAGTGTGAATCCTTTAAGACAATCAGAGTGGCTCCTCAAGCTGGAAGCTGTATTCATATTTACTTTTTTTTTGTTCTACCTCCAGAGGATGAACGGCAGCTTATTATAAGCATCAAACCTCGTTTTGAAGTGCTGGAGGACATTAATCAAGAGGAACAAGCCGCCTCTCACACCTGCTTTGAGCTGAGAGTGGAGCTGGCAGCTTCCTCTACCCGAGTGTCTGTCACTGTCAGTCCCCCCGCCTCCCCCCGCCCACCAACAACACCTCAAACGGGATATATTTAGTCTAAAAAAAGCTCTGCATTCACATCTGACTCCACTTAATTACATCCTTCAAGGTGGCAAGTGCCTGTTAAGAGTTTCTATTCAGGGGCATTTCACGGGAGAGAAATCTGACAGGCAGGAGAATGAAAGTAAAGAAGCCGTTTTTATTTTTTGTTTGAGGCGTCCCGCAGACAGAACCTTTCACTGCATGTTCCCCGGGGGGAGGAGAACACTGACGCACACTGAAGGGGCAGCAGATCTGACTCTATACCGCTAATAATCATCTTTCTGGGTTTTACTTCAGGCCCGCAGATGGTCGCTCTGTTAGGGTACATGTGTGAGCTGCTGTAATGAGAACAAATACCTGAAACGCTGCAAGCAATAAGAACACTTTATCGATCCCTTTCTGTCCTAAATTCAGCAGTTTTTTACCGCCGTACGTTCTCAATCTGAATTTATTTAAATGAAGCTTCTTGCGGCTGTATCTGAAGGCAAAGATTTGTTTAGCTGTTGCAAATATGCACGCTGAAGAGTAGAGGTGGGACAAAAAAATCGATTCATGTAAAATTGAGATTCTTATCCTCCGATTTTAAATCGATTCATAATTTCCAAAAATAGGTTTTTCTGTCTCGCCGTAGCACTACACAGCTTCCATAGAGCAAGCTACCACGGCTAAACACTGCTAAGTGCTAAGGCTAGCTCAGAATAGAGCAGCAAGAAATTCCGCCAGTCCCGTCCTCATTAAAGGCAGGTGTTTGGACTACACTTCGGATTTTACAACCTCCTGGGGAAGACTGAGCTGGACATGATTTATTCAATATGCAGGGTTTGCAAAATGAAAGTAAAATACTTCGGAAACACTACAAAAGCCGAAAAAAAATCCAGAATAGTTTTGAATCGAAAATCGACTCGGAATCGTGAGACATCCAAAGATGTGTTACAATGTGATATGTTTTACAATAATAAAAGGTAGTGTTGGAGTCAAGACCACACTGACAGAGACCAAGACATACCCAAGACCAGAGTGCTCCGAGACCGAGTCAAGACCAAGACCATAAATATAAAAAAATCATCATTTTTTGCAGCAGGCTTGTCCTTCACTCAGACTGGGAAGGTTGTGGCTGTAACTGTTTTCCTTCTAATCACAGTAATAACATCGTCTATCAGTGGTGGTCTTGACCGGTCGTGGTGGTCTTGACCGGTCGTGATTTAAAATCTTGAGTCCGCCCAGTCTGAGACCGAGACAAGACTTAGAATTGAACTTCCTGTCGTTATAAATGAGTTGTTAATAGCCTGTATGTGTCATTTTATTTCCCTCTATGTTGTTTAATGCCTTTTCTTCTTTAAAAAAAGAAAGAAAGACCATAACTATGAAAATTAAGTATGCAAAGAAATTACACAAAGTCAATATCTTGGGGCGCTGGTGGCCTAGTGGTTAGTTTGCGCGCCCCATGTACACTGCCCTAACCTCATTATCAAGGAGAAAATTCAACTCTGCAATTTCAGTCAGACTTACCTTCCCATATTTTTTTTTATTCCTTTTTTTAGTCGGATTAACACAATAAAATCTGTTTTCACATCATGTAAACAAACTGATAGGGATGTAGTATTCTTTGGAAAAGTCTCTCTTTTAAAAAATGGGGATCAAACCCTTTGTTGCACGTGGTTGCGATGTGAAATAAGCCTGACAGAGATGTTCAAACCTCGTCTCACCTCCTCACCTCCACAGTGGGAGCGCAGCTGTCGGCTTGTTGGATTCAGAGACTTAGAGAACTTGTCCGAGGCAGAAGCCATGAAATGTAAACTCCAGAAAAGCTCAGAGGGTGTTTCAGGCTCTTTTTAAAGATCTGAAAAGTGATTTATTTCAGGCAAACTGAGGGCCTTTTCCCCTCCTGGAAGAGGACATTTCTTTTTAGTGAACGACAACATGCTGCTGCAGCTTAATGATTCACCTGGCCGACAAAATGTTCAGATGTCCCCCTGGCATTCGCGCCATCCAATCCTTTCACAGCCACCAGCCTGAAGTATCGATCCGCTCCCCCCGCCTGTGCTCCTGTGGCCGCCTCCAAACCCCACAGCTTCTATTAGTGAGGAACGGGACACAAACAGATCAGACCAGGACCTGTGCCCCCAAACCTCCAATCTCTGAAACTCATTTTTCTGTCAAAACTAAATATCTGTGGTTGTTAGCTGCCATTTGTTCAAGCTGCTCTGAGACTCGTGTATTCATCTGGGGCTCTGCAAACTGTTGTGTAGGATAAACACACAAGCACCAAACTGCAACTACTATGTATCCTTTGTGCTGTACACACAGTTACAGGAAACTGATTTATCAGCCTCCGTGTCAGGGCCAGAAACTTTCCAGACTGTTGTCATTCTCAATGCGTCAAACGGACTCTCTGTGACTCCCCTTGACGTCAAAGAGAGCACAAGGTACCCGTTAGCGTCTGCAGGATGAGCACCAAACTTTAAAGGCTTTATATGCTTTTGATCCAGCAGATGTCGCCCTTGAGCACCAGCATGAAACCAAAACAACTCGCGCTGCATTGTTGTGGTAGCATGCTAATGCTAGCGATCTTTATTATGCTCGTATCTTCACACTGCATGTAAATTTACCTGAAATGAGCGTGATCTAGAAACACAGTTAAGCAGTGAGTACAGTATGTTATTCTTCTTTTCGCTAGTCCCTCAATTAAACAACTTTTATACACGAGGGGAGGAGTCAGCCGGCCGTCCGGGCGATGTAAACAAAGTGAAGATAGGACTCTGAAAACTCTGAAAACATCACAGACAGTGGGACTCGGGTGTTACACCCATTGTAGACAGTCATGACTCACAGAGTTATTTTCAGAGGATATACTTGATTTCTATTATATTTAAGTGTGAAAAATCACATATAAAGCCTTTAAGCAATAATGTGTGGCTGCTTACAAGGGCAACACACATACAAGTTTAGTCTCTGCTGATCATGTTTTACAGAGTAATGGAATCTGAAAGAAAGGTAGCTTTGCTAAAGTTAGGCCAGATATACAGTAGCAATCAAAATTATTCAACCCCATTGCAAATTAGGTTTATTGGCTAAATTTACAAACTTTCAGCTGCTTGCAATGAACAAATCAAAAAAGCACAATTTACATAGCTCAACACAACTAATAATATCAGTGGTTTCTCTAAGTTCAACACAAAATGCCACTTTTAATGCCTGCTGCAGTCTCAAAATTATTCAACCCCTTTATGACAAGCATCTTTAGTACTTCGTAGAGCACCCTTTTGCTGTTATGACCTGCTGCAAACGTGATGCGTAGCCAGACACCAGCCTTTGGCAGCATTCCTGAAGAATCTTAGCCCATTCCTCCTGGGCGATTTGCTCCAGTTCTCTAATATTCTTGGGTCTGCGTGCTGCAACTGCCTTCTTCAAGTCCCACCAGAGATTTTCAATGGGGTTCAAGTCAGGCGACTGTGATGGCCACTCCAGAATCTTACAGGACTTATTCTGAAACAAAGCGTTGGTGGACTTTGAGGTATGCTTGGGATCATTGTCCTGTTGGAAGGTCCAACGACGACCAAGTTTCAACTTCCTCACTGATGGCATGACGTTTTCTCCTAGAATTTCCTGATATTTTATTGAATCCATCTTTCCCTCTACACGCTGAAGGTTGCCAGTGCCAGAGGAAGCAAAGCAGCCCCAGAGCATCACCGAGCCCCCGCCATGCTTCACTGTAAGCAGGGTGTTCTTCTCAGCTTCTCTGCTTCATTCTTCCTTCTCCAGACATACCGCTGATCCATAGGCCCAAAAAGTTCCACTTTGGTCACTTCGCTCCACAGAATAGAATCCCAAAACTTCTGTGGCTTATTCATATGGTTTTTAGCATATCGGAGCCGGCTTTTCTTGTGCTTTTGGGTCAGTAGTGGTGTATGTCTTGGAGTTCGGGCATGGAGACCTTCAGCGTTTAGTATGCGCCTAACTGTGGAAACAGAAACCTCAGTGCCTGCTGCCACCATGTCTTGCTGCAGGTCTTTTGCAGTCACTCGAGTGTTCTTGATCACTTGCCTTCTCAGGAATCTGGTGGCAGCCATTGATAGCTTCCTCTTTCTGCCACGTCCAGGTAGTATAGCCACAGTTCCTTTAGCTTTAAACTTGCGAACTATGCTTCCAACTGTATCTCTAGGAACATTCAGTGCCTTTGCTATCTTTTTGTATCCTTTTCCTTGTTTGTGCCAGACAATGATTTCTCTCTCTTTTTGGACAATTCTCTTGATTTAGCCATGTTTCTTACATGCAACCAATTGTCACTGTCAACAAACGCCGCAGGTATTTGATGTGTTTCAAGCACACCTGATGGAACTAATTGAGCCCTTGATTGGTTGCATCAGGTGTACTTGAAACAACACTGAATTTGCAAATGTGTGCTTTTATGAGGGATTCTATTCAGGGGGTTGGATAATTTTGACACTGCAGTATTCTTTAAAAAGTGGCACTTTGTGTTGAATATGGAGAAACCAATAATAATAATAATTGTCTAAAGCTCTTAAAATTGTTGTTGTTTGGTTTGTTCATTGCAAAGAGCCGAAAGTTTGTAAATTTTACCAATAAACCTAATTTGCAATGGGGGTTGAATAATTTTGATTGCAACTGTATATATAAGATTTATTTTTGGGCGTTTTGTGCCTTTATTGGAGAGAAAGGACAGTGGACAGAGTTGGAAATCAGGGAGAGAGAGAGAGTGGGGATTGACATGCTGGAAAGTAACCACAGGTCGGATTTGAACCTCGGCCGCCCACTTGGAGGACTACAGCCTCCATACACTGCACCACCAGTGCCCCCTGATATTTGTGTTTAACATGCGCATGATGTCTGCCTCACATCCCTTCATCTGTTTGGCGCGCCGGCTGTGCAAGTCCTTAAAAAATGGTCATAGACCAAGTCCACATTTATCCACATCTGTACGATTTGTCGTCGCCACTGCACAGCGGCAAACATTGCCTGTTGGAATATCTGGTGATGGCTAAGTTTCACTTAGGGAGTTGATGTCGAAACCTTAAAAAACTAAACCGAAACGCATCCAGGATTGTTTCCATACAGGGAGAGCAATGTTGGATTTATGGAGTGCAGACGGTCTGGACTGGGAATCTTTGGGGGGTCTCATGATTCGATGCAATTTGAGTTCAATTTCGATTCTGATTGAGAATCTATTTTTGGATTCAAAACCATTCTGGATTCATGCTTCAAAGTCTATTTTTGAGTTAGTCCATACTTCAGGATCTACTCCAGTCGTCTGTGAGACTGGCTGAATGTCTTCATGAAGCTCCATTTGTCATCTTACTGAGTTAAAGAGCTAGCATTAGCAATTAGCAGGGAGTGACTGATTTGCTTGATTTTTACATAAATACAATTTTTTCCCACCTCTCCTGGTCATCAGTTGTTTGATGTTCTGAATGCTGTTGGCATTAACTTTATAGTATCCTCCTCGTCTGTTGTTTCACGGTGTTTATCTCAACCTAAAGTTAATTTTTTAAACAGGCAAAGAGGTGAAGTTAAGGGGGGGGTCTTTAACCTCCTGGTGCTCCTTCAGCACATCTACCTGTCTGTCAAATCAGCACGCCCCTAATTATGCAAATTACTCTTTGGTTTAGTCACATAATAAAGGATGAGTTATAAAAACAACTCACCTCTTTACAGTGTGTACCAATAAAGAAACAACACATACTAAAACATTTTAGTACCAGGCTGTAAACATGTTTATTTCTGCTGTAAAAGCTGACATTTTAATAAAGGACTTAAAGGGGATTCCTGGGCTTGCCGCTCAATAAAATCCGTCCTACAGACTAGAGCTGTGCATCTTCACTGGTCTTACGATTCGATTCAATATCACGATGCATCACGATTCATCCTCAATTTTCTAAATTAGTGCACATGGCTACTTTTTCATGAACAGAGACAAACAGTCTTATAAATATGAACTCCTTTTGTATAACTTAAAAAAGTGATTTAGACAACAATGTCATTATCAATATCTTTACATTGTCAGTTAAAATTAATACATTATAAAGGTAGCTTACAGTATAGGTAAAAAGTAGACTATAAGTGTTTTTGTGTGTTTAATTTATGAATGAGACATTTGTGGTACCACTGGAAAACTGGGAATTTCTACTTTGTCCCACTTTCTAAATTTTTATTTTAGCGCGGAAGCTAGTTTTTACAGGTTAAGACGTAGCGGCGTGCAGGCATATGTTCAACACGTCATTGGTCACGACAATGCCAGCGTCGACTGTCACGTTTGTCCAGAACTAAAACAGTACCATACTATTAATCTTTTTATCATTTTGGTTAAATTTCATATCCATAAAAGTAAATTTGCAAACAGAAAACCCATTTTCAAACATTATTTTAATGAGCTGCGGCAGTACATAAAAACCATCCAGCACTCTGAGAACCCCACGGCCCTGAAGACTCTTGAATATTGTATTTATTTTAATTGTGTAAACTGATGACCCTTCCATTTCTACCCTTCCCTATGTTTTTACTTGTCTTAGTCTTTGTCAACCCCTGGCATGTTCGTTTGTTCGTTAATCTAACTTTGTAACATTGTCTGTGTTTACAATAAAGTAGTCTGCTTAGTTGACTTCAGACTTTTCTGGGCATGTCTCTCTCTCTCTCTGCTGTTACTCAGGGAATGCGCTGTGACCGTGCTGCATTCAGGGGTGCTCAGACAATGAGAGATGCATTCAGGTGCGCTCAGAAACGGGAGTTGCAGGAACAAAAAGAGTTCTAAACCTAGGGGAAACACTGCTTTCCATGGCCTAAATACTCTTACATGATTAAAAACCATTCTTCATCTCCGGTGAGGCTGCAGACGTTTGAAGTTCACCTTTAGTGATATAAAACCTTCCAGGTGTTCTTCTATCTTCAGGCTGACTCACAAATTGTCTTCAAAACTTCAAGCTGCAGGAAGAGAAATGAGACTGTTCTCTGTGTTCCTGCTCTGAAGAAGCTCCGCCCCCTCAACTGATTCATCTGAGACAAACCAGGAAACAGGCTGTTATTCTGCCTCACCCTGAAGAGACACACACACACACTGACAGACGGACCGAACCTGCAGACACAAACCAGCACAACTTCCACTGAGAGAGGACAGGAGGAGGAGGGAATACTGGGAGTACTTGTTATACTGGGATACTGGGAATACCAACACTTCAACCTGCTGCTGAATCCACAAACTGAACGAGAGTTTGAAAGAAAAACAATCAAAGTGAAAGTAACTCTGAGGGACGGGGAGTGGCTTCCTGTTTTTTTCTGCTGCGTGTTTTGACTCTGAGATAAAATGGCGTCTAAGTTTGAGGAAGATCTGACCTGTCCGATCTGCCTCGACATCTTTAAAGATCCAGTGATGCTGTCCTGCAGCCACAGCTTCTGTAGAGAGTGTGTGAAGGACTGCTGGAAGGAGAAGGAGAACCAGGAGTGTCCACTCTGTGAGAGGAGAAACTCAAAGGAATTATTACCTCCTGTCTTTGCTTTAAAGAACCTGAGTGAGAGTTTTGTGCAGGAGAGAGATCAGAGAGCTTCAGAGGATCTCTGCAGTCTGCACTCTGAGAAACTCAAACTCTTCTGTCTGGACCATCAGGAGCCGGTGTGTGTCATCTGCAGAGATTCAAAACAACACACCAACCACAGATTCAGACCCATCGATGAAGCTGCTGAAGAACACAAGAAGAAACTTCAGGAAACTCTGGAGCCGGTAAAGAAGAAGTTAAATGTTTTTAAAGATGTTAAAGTGAAGTTTGATCAAACAGCAGAACACATTCAGGTCCAGGCCCGACACACAGAGAGGCAGATTAAGGAGCAGTTTAAGAAGCTTCACCAGTTTCTAGAAGAGGAAGAGGAGGCCAGGCTGTGTGCACTGAGGGAGGAAGAGGAGCAGAAGAGTCAGAGGATGAAGGAGGAGATGGAGGCTCTGAGCACAGAGATAGCAGCTCTTTCACACACAGTCAGAGACACAGAGGACGAGCTGAGAGCTGAAGACGTCTCATTCCTGAAAAACTACAAGGCTGCAGTGGAAAGAGTCCAGCAGCGCCCCCTGCTGGAGGATCCACAGCTGCCCTCAGGAGCTCTGATAGACCAGGCCAAACACCTGGGCAACCTGAGCTTCAACATCTGGAACAAGATGAAGGACATGGTCTCCTACAGTCCGGTCATTCTGGACCCAAACACTGCTCATCCAGACCTCATCCTGTCTGAAGATCTGACCTGTGTGACACGAGGAGAGAGCCAGCAGCTTCCTGATAATCCAGAGAGGTTTGATTCTTACAGCTCTGTCCTGGGCTCTGAGGGCTTTAACTCAGGGACTCACAGCTGGGACGTCCAGGTTGGAAACAGTACATTCTGGGGACTGGGCGTGGTAACAGAGTCTGGACAGAGGAAGGGAGGCATACGGTCTGGACGTTGGTCAATATGGTTCATTGGTGGTAAATACAAAGCACGCTCCCCATCACATCCAGTCGCTGTTCTCTCAGTGAAGAAGAATCCTCAGAGGATCAGAGTGAATCTGGACTGTAACAGAGGAGAGCTGTCGTTCTCTGATCCTGATACTAACACACACATACACACACACACACACACTTTCACTGAGAGGATGTTTCCATTCATTAACACTGTGGATGAACTCCCACTGAAGATTTTACCAGAGAAGATCTGTGACTGTGAAACACTTAATACATGATGAAGATGATGATGATGATGATGTGATGGTGCTGAAGATGATGATGATGTTGATGATGGTGATGAAGGTGATGTGATGGTGATGAAGGTGATAATGATGATGATGATGAAGACGAAGATGAAGATGATGATGATGATGAAGGTGATGATGATGATGATGGTGGTGATGATGATGATGATGATTAAGGTGATGTGATGGTGATGATGAAGATGATGATGATGCTGAAGATGATGATGAAGGTGATGATGATGATGATGATGTTGGTGATGATTATGAAGGTGATGTGATGATGATGATGATGATGAAGATGAAGATGATGTTGGTGATGATGATAATGATGAAGATGAAGATGATGGTGGTGATGATGATGATGATGATAATGATGATGATGAAGATGATGATGTTGATGATGAAGGTGATGATGATGGTGATGAAGGTGATGTGATGGTGATGAAGATGTTGATTATGATGATGATGTGATGATGAAGATGATGAAGATGATGGTGATGTTGATGATGATGAAGATGATGTGATATGATGATGAAGATGATGGTGATGTGATGATGATGTTGATGATGATGATGGTGGTGATGAAGATGTTGATGATGGTGATGAAGGTGATGGTGATGAAGATGATGATGATGATGATGATGATGGTGAAGATGATGATGAAGATGAAGGTGATGGTGAAGATGATGATGATGATGATGGTGGTGGTGATGAAGATGTTGATGGTGGTGATGGTGATGAAGATGATGATGATGATGATGAAGGTGATGGTGAAGATGATGATGATGATGAAGGTGATGATGTTGATGATGAAGATGATGATGAAGATGTTGATGATGAAGGTGATGATGTTGATGATGATGATGATGTTGATGATGAAGGTGATGATGATGATGATGTTGATGTTGATGATGAAGGTGATGATGATGATGATGATGATGATGTTGATGTTGATGATGATGAAGGTGATCAGAATCTTCGTCTCTGAAGGTCGTCACTTTTTTAATTTTTTATATTCAGGTCTAATTACAGATTTTTTTTCCTGAACTGTTTATAGGTTTTTGTTTAAATGTCACATATATTTTCATCCCTGTACGGGTTACGTACACTTCTTGTATATGTCTATTTTTAATTGCACAGTTTAAGTTTGATTCATCTAGGGGTATTCTTTAAATCTTTTTTTCGGTTTTGTGGTTTAATTTGTAACAAATGTCAGCTGTTCTGTGTTTGAGTCATCCTGGAGCTTCATTCTGTAATGGTACGGCTCCGTGGGTTTGTTATCATGTTTGAAATGTCAAATATAAGACCTGAAGACTGTCCATATTTCTTTACCATCTTCATGTTCAGAGGATGAAACCTCCTCTGAAGTCTGAACGCTTTACGTTCTTTAGAACAACAAAGAATTCAAATATCTGGTTAGTGTGAATCCTGTTCCACCTGTAATCATCAATAAAGTTTCTACACTTGATCTGAATCCCTCTTTCTATCTGCTGTTGTGTTTTATTGAACCAATCACGCCTCCCCGTCTCCCTGCTCGCTCTCTACCCGTTTATACCCGAGTTTATACTGAGAGTTTGTCGTTGTCCGTTGTGAGTAGAGCTGTGCATCTTCACTGGTCTTACAATTCGATATCACGATGCATCACGATTCATCCTCAATTTTCTATATTACTGCACATGGCTACTTTTTCATAAACAGAGACAAACAGTCTTATAAATATGAACTCCTTTTGTATAACTTAAAAAAGTGATTTAGACAACAATGTCATTATCAATATCTTTACCCTAAGTTAAAATTAATACATTATGAAGGTAGCTTACAGTATAGGTAAAAATAAGTGTTTTTGTGTGTTTAGTTTATTATAAGAGAGAAAGATGTTTTTAAGTATCTGTGTGTTTAATTTATTATAAGAGAGAGAAAGATGTTTTTAAGTCTCTGTGTGTTTAGTTTATTATAAGAGAGAGAAAGATGTTTTTAAGTCTCTGTGTGTTTAGTTTATTATTAGAGAGAGAAAGATGTTTTTAAGTATCTGTGTGTTTAGTTTATTATAAGAGAGAGAAAGATGTTTTTAAGTCTCTGTGTGTTTAGTTTATTATTAGAGAGAGAAAGATGTTTTTAAGTATCTGTGTGTTTAGTTTATTATAAGAGAGAAAGATGTTTTTAAGTCTCTGTGTGTTTAGTTTATTATAAGAGAGAAAGATGTTTTTAAGTCTCTGTGTGTTTAGTTTATTATAAAAGAGAGAAAGATGTTTTTAAGTCTCTGTGTGTTTAGTTTATTATAAGAGAGAAAGATGTTTTTAAGTCTCTGTGTTTAGTTTATTATAAGAGAGAAAGATGTTTTTAAGTCTCTGTGTTTAGTTTATTATAAGAGAGAAAGATGTTTTTAAGTCTCTGTGTGTTTAGTTTATTATAAGAGAGAAAGATGTTTTTAAGTGTCTGTGTGTTTAGTTTATTATAAGAGAGAGAAAGATGTTTTTAAGTCTCTGTGTTTAGTTTATTATAAGAGAGAAAGATGTTTTTAAGTCTCTGTGTGTTTAGTTTATTATAAGAGAGAAAGATGTTTTTAAGTCTCTGTGTGTTTAGTTTATTATAAGAGAGAAAGATGTTTTTAAGTCTCTGTGTGTTTAGTTTATTATAAAAGAGAGAAAGATGTTTTTAAGTCTCTGTGTGTTTAGTTTATTATACTAGAGAAAGATGTTTTTAAGTCTCTGTGTGTTTAGTTTATTATAAGAGAGAGAAAGATGTTTTTAAGTCTCTGTGTGTTTAGTTTATTATTAGAGAGAGAAAGATGTTTTTAAGTATCTGTGTGTTTAGTTTATTATAAGAGAGAGAAAGATGTTTTTAAGTCTCTGTGTGTTTAGTTTATTATAAGAGAGAAAGATGTTTTTAAGTCTCTGTGTGTTTAGTTTATTATAAGAGAGAAAGATGTTTTTAAGTCTCTGTGTGTTTAGTTTATTATAAGAGAGAAAGATGTTTTTAAGTCTCTGTGTGTTTAGTTTATTATAAAAGAGAGAAAGATGTTTTTAAGTATCTGTGTGTTTAGTTTATTATAAGAGAGAAAGATGTTTTTAAGTCTCTGTATGTTTAGTTTATTATAAGAGAGAAAGATGTTTTTAAGTCTCTGTATGTTTAGTTTATTATAAAAGAGAGAAAGATGTTTTTAAGTATCTGTGTGTTTAGTTTATTATAAGAGAGAAAGATGTTTTTAAGTCTCTGTGTTTAGTTTATTATAAGAGAGAAAGATGTTTTTAAGTCTCTGTGTGTTTAGTTTATTATAAGAGAGAAAGATGTTTTTAAGTCTCTGTATGTTTAGTTTATTATAAAAGAGAGAAAGATGTTTTTAAGTCTCTGTGTGTTTAGTTTATTATAAGAGAGAAAGATGTTTTTAAGTCTCTGTGTGTTTAGTTTATTATAAGAGAGAAAGATGTTTTTAAGTCTCTGTATGTTTAGTTTATTATAAAAGAGAGAAAGATGTTTTTAAGTCTCTGTATGTTTAGTTTATTATAAAAGAGAGAAAGATGTTTTTAAGTCTCTGTGTGTTTAGTTTATTATAAGAGAGAGAAAGATGTTTTTAAGTCTCTGTGTGTTTAGTTTATTATAAGAGAGAAAGATGTTTTTAAGTCTCTGTGTTTAGTTTATTATAAGAGAGAAAGATGTTTTTAAGTCTCTGTGTGTTTAGTTTATTATAAGAGAGAAAGATGTTTTTAAGTCTCTGTGTGTTTAGTTTATTATAAGAGAGAGAAAGATGTTTTTAAGTCTCTGTGTGTTTAGTTTATTATAAGAGAGAAAGATGTTTTTAAGTCTCTGTGTTTAGTTTATTATAAGAGAGAAAGATGTTTTTAAGTCTCTGTGTGTTTAGTTTATTATAAGAGAGAAAGATGTTTTTAAGTCTCTGTGTTTAGTTTATTATAAGAGAGAAAGATGTTTTTAAGTCTCTGTGTGTTTAGTTTATTATAAGAGAGAAAGATGTTTTTAAGTCTCTGTGTTTAGTTTATTATAAGAGAGAAAGATGTTTTTAAGTCTCTGTGTGTTTAGTTTATTAGAAGAGAGAAAGATGTTTCTAAGTCTCTGTGTGTTTAGTTTATTATAAGAGAGAAAGATGTTTTTAAGTCTCTGTGTGTTTAGTTTATTATAAGAGAGAAAGATGTTTTTAAGTCTCTGTGTGTTTAGTTTATTATAAGAGAGAAAGATGTTTTTAAGTCTCTGTGTTTAGTTTATTATAAGAGAGAAAGATGTTTTTAAGTCTCTGTGTGTTTAGTTTATTATAAGAGAGAGAAAGATGTTTTTAAGTCTCTGTGTGTTTAGTTTATTATAAGAGAGAAAGATGTTTTTAAGTCTCTGTGTTTAGTTTATTATAAGAGAGAAAGATGTTTTTAAGTCTCTGTATGTTTAGTTTATTATAAGAGAGAAAGATGTTTTTAAGTCTCTGTATGTTTAGTTTATTATAAGAGAGAAAGATGTTTTTAAGTCTCTGTGTGTTTAGTTTATTATAAGAGAGAAAGATGTTTTTAAGTCTCTGTATGTTTAGTTTATTATAAGAGAGAAAGATGTTTTTAAGTCTCTGTGTTTAGTTTATTATAAGAGAGAAAGATGTTTTTAAGTCTCTGTATGTTTAGTTTATTATAAGAGAGAAAGATGTTTTTAAGTCTCTGTATGTTTAGTTTATTATAAGAGAGAAAGATGTTTTTAAGTCTCTGTATGTTTAGTTTATTATAAGAGAGAAAGATGTTTTTAAGTCTCTGTATGTTTAGTTTATTATAAGAGAGAAAGATGTTTTTAAGTCTCTGTATGTTTAGTTTATTATAAGAGAGAAAGATGTTTTTAAGTCTCTGTGTGTTTAGTTTATTATAATAGAGAAAGATGTTTTTAAGTCTCTGTGTGTTTAGTTTATTATAAGAGAGAAAGATGTTTTTAAGTCTCTGTATGTTTAGTTTATTATAAGAGAGAAAGATGTTTTTAAGTCTCTGTATGTTTAGTTTATTATAAGAGAGAAAGATGTTTTTAAGTCTCTGTGTGTTTAGTTTATTATAAGAGAGAAAGATGTTTTTAAGTCTCTGTGTGTTTAGTTTATTAGAAGAGAGAAAGATGTTTCTAAGTCTCTGTCTGTTTAGTTTATTATAAGAGAGAAAGATGTTTTTAAGTCTCTGTCTGTTTAGTTTATTATAAGAGAGAGAAAGATGTTTTTAAGTCTCTGTGTGTTTAGTTTATTATAAGAGAGAAAGATGTTTTTAAGTCTCTGTGTGTTTAGTTTATTATAAGAGAGAAAGATGTTTTTAAGTCTCTGTGTGTTTAGTTTATTATAAGAGAGAAAGATGTTTTTAAGTCTCTGTGTGTTTAGTTTATTATAAGAGAGAAAGATGTTTTTAAGTCTCTGTGTGTTTAGTTTATTATAAGAGAGAAAGATGTTTTTAAGTCTCTGTGTTTAGTTTATTATAAAAGAGAGAAAGATGTTTTTAAGTCTCTGTGTGTTTAGTTTATTATAAGAGAGAGAAAGATGTTTTTAAGTCTCTGTGTGTTTAGTTTATTATAAGAGAGAGAAAGATGTTTTTAAGTCTCTTTGTTTAGTTTATTATAAGAGAGAGAAAGATGTTTTTAAGTCTCTGTGTTTAGTTTATTATAAGAGAGAGAAAGATGTTTTTAAGTCTCTGTGTTTAGTTTATTATAAAAGAGAGAAAGATGTTTTTAAGTCTCTGTGTGTTTAGTTTATTATAAGAGAGAGAAAGATGTTTTTAAGTCTCTGTATGTTTAGTTTATTATAAGAGAGAGAAAGATGTTTTTAAGTCTCTGTATGTTTAGTTTATTATAAGAGAGAGAAAGATGTTTTTAAGTCTCTGTATGTTTAGTTTATTATAAAAGAGAGAAAGATGTTTTTAAGTCTCTGTGTGTTTAGTTTATTATAATAGAGAAAGATGTTTTTAAGTCTCTGTGTGTTTAGTTTATTATAAGAGAGAGAAAGATGTTTTTAAGTCTCTGTGTGTTTAGTTTATTATAATAGAGAAAGATGTTTTTAAGTCTCTGTGTGTTTAGTTTATTATAAGAGAGAGAAAGATGTTTTTAAGTCTCTGTGTTTAGTTTATTATAAGAGAGAGAAAGATGTTTTTAAGTCTCTGTATGTTTAGTTTATTATAAGAGAGAGAAAGATGTTTTTAAGTCTCTGTATGTTTAGTTTATTATAAAAGAGAGAAAGATGTTTTTAAGTCTCTGTGTGTTTAGTTTATTATAATAGAGAAAGATGTTTTTAAGTCTCTGTGTGTTTAGTTTATTATAAGAGAGAGAAAGATGTTTTTAAGTCTCTGTGTTTAGTTTATTATAAGAGAGAGAAAGATGTTTTTAAGTCTCTGTGTGTTTAGTTTATTATAAGAGAGAAAGATGTTTTTAAGTCTCTGTGTTTAGTTTATTATAAGAGAGAGAAAGATGTTTTTAAGTCTCTCTGTGTTTAGTTTATTATAAGAGAGAAAGATGTTTTTAAGTCTCTGTGTTTAGTTTATTATAAGAGAGAGAAAGATGTTTTTAAGTCTCTGTGTGTTTAGTTTATTATAAGAGAGAAAGATGTTTTTAAGTCTCTGTGTTTAGTTTATTATAAGAGAGAAAGATGTTTTTAAGTCTCTGTATGTTTAGTTTATTACAAGAGAGAAAGATGTTTTTAAGTCTCTGTGTGTTTAGTTTATTATAAGAGAGAAAGATGTTTTTAAGTCTCTGTGTGTTTAGTTTATTATAAGAGAGAAAGATGTTTTTAAGTCTCTGTGTTTAGTTTATTATACTAGAGAAAGATGTTTTTAAGTCTCTGTGTGTTTAGTTTATTATAAGAGAGAAAGATGTTTTTAAGTCTCTGTGTGTTTAGTTTATTATAAGAGAGAGAAAGATGTTTTTAAGTCTCTGTGTGTTTAGTTTATTATAAGAGAGAAAGATGTTTTTAAGTCTCTGTGTGTTTAGTTTATTATAAGAGAGAGAAAGATGTTTTTAAGTCTCTGTGTGTTTAGTTTATTATAAGAGAGAGAAAGATGTTTTTAAGTATCTGTGTGTTTAGTTTATTATAAGAGAGAGAAAGATGTTTTTAAGTATCTGTGTGTTTAGTTTATTATAAGAGAGAAAGATGTTTTTAAGTCTCTGTGTGTTTAGTTTATTATAAGAGAGAAAGATGTTTTTAAGTCTCTGTGTGTTTAGTTTATTATAAGAGAGAAAGATGTTTTTAAGTCTCTGTGTGTTTAGTTTATTATAAGAGAGAGAAAGATGTTTTTAAGTCTCTGTGTGTTTAGTTTATTAGAAGAGAGAAAGATGTTTCTAAGTCTCTGTGTGTTTAGTTTATTATAAGAGAAAGATGTTTTTAAGTCTCTGTGTTTAGTTTATTATAAGAGAGAGATGTTTTTAAGTCTCTGTGTGTTTAGTTTATTATAAGAGAGAGATGTTTCTAAGTCTCTGTGTGTTTAGTTTATTATAAGAGAAAGATGTTTTTAAGTCTCTGTGTTTAGTTTATTATAAGAGAGAAAGATGTTTTTAAGTCTCTGTGTGTTTAGTTTATTATAAGAGAGAGAAAGATGTTTTTAAGTCTCTGTGTGTTTAGTTTATTATACTAGAGAAAGATGTTTTTAAGTATCTGTGTGTTTAGTTTATTATAAGAGAGAAAGATGTTTTTAAGTATCTGTGTGTTTAGTTTATTATAAGAGAGAAAGATGTTTTTAAGTCTCTGTGTGTTTAGTTTATTATAAGAGAGAAAGATGTTTTTAAGTCTCTGTGTGTTTAGTTTATTATAAGAGAGAAAGATGTTTTTAAGTCTCTGTATGTTTAGTTTATTATAAGAGAGAAAGATGTTTTTAAGTCTCTGTGTGTTTAGTTTATTATAAGAGAGAGAAAGATGTTTTTAAGTCTCTGTGTGTTTAGTTTATTATAAGAGAGAAAGATGTTTTTAAGTCTCTGTGTGTTTAGTTTATTATAAGAGAGAAAGATGTTTTTAAGTCTCTGTGTGTTTAGTTTATTATAAGAGAGAGAAAGATGTTTTTAAGTCTCTGTATGTTTAGTTTATTATAAGAGAGAAAGATGTTTTTAAGTCTCTGTATGTTTAGTTTATTATAAGAGAGAGAAAGATGTTTTTAAGTCTCTGTATGTTTAGTTTATTATAAGAGAGAAAGATGTTTTTAAGTCTCTGTGTGTTTAGTTTATTATAAGAGAGAAAGATGTTTTTAAGTCTCTGTATGTTTAGTTTATTATAAGAGAGAAAGATGTTTTTAAGTCTCTGTGTGTTTAGTTTATTATAAGAGAGAAAGATGTTTTTAAGTCTCTGTATGTTTAGTTTATTATAAGAGAGAGAAAGATGTTTTTAAGTCTCTGTGTGTTTAGTTTATTATAAGAGAGAGAAAGATGTTTTTAAGTCTCTGTGTTTAGTTTATTATAAGAGAGAAAGATGTTTTTAAGTCTCTATGTGTTTAGTTTATTATAAGAGAGAAAGATGTTTTTAAGTCTCTGTGTGTTTAGTTTATTATAAGAGAGAAAGATGTTTTTAAGTCTCTGTATGTTTAGTTTATTATAAGAGAGAAAGATGTTTTTAAGTCTCTGTGTGTTTAGTTTATTATAAGAGAGAAAGATGTTTTTAAGTCTCTGTGTGTTTAGTTTATTATAAGAGAGAGAAAGATGTTTTTAAGTCTCTGTGTGTTTAGTTTATTATAAGAGAGAAAGATGTTTTTAAGTCTCTGTGTGTTTAGTTTATTATAAGAGAGAAAGATGTTTTTAAGTCTCTGTGTGTTTAGTTTATTATAAGAGAGAAAGATGTTTTTAAGTCTCTGTGTGTTTAGTTTATTATAAGAGAGAAAGATGTTTTTAAGTCTTTGTGTGTTTAGTTTATTATAAGAGAGAAAGATGTTTTTAAGTCACTGTGTGTTTAGTTTATTATAAGAGAGAAAGATGTTTTTAAGTCTCTATGTGTTTAGTTTATTATAAGAGAGAAAGATGTTTTTAAGTCTCTGTGTGTTTAGTTTATTATAAGAGAGAAAGATGTTTTTAAGTCTTTGTGTGTTTAGTTTATTATAAGAGAGAAAGATGTTTTTAAGTCACTGTGTGTTTAGTTTATTATAAGAGAGAAAGATGTTTTTAAGTCTCTGTGTGTTTAGTTTATTATAAAAGAGAGAAAGATGTTTTTAAGTCTCTGTGTGTTTAGTTTATTATAAGAGAGAAAGATGTTTTTAAGTCTCTGTGTGTTTAGTTTATTATACGAGAGAAAGATGTTTTTAAGTCTCTGTATGTTTAGTTTATTATAAGAGAGAAAGATGTTTTTAAGTCTCTGTGTGTTTAGTTTATTATAAGAGAGAAAGATGTTTTTAAGTCTCTGTGTTTAGTTTATTATAAGAGAGAAAGATGTTTTTAAGTCTCTGTGTGTTTAGTTTATTATAAGAGAGAAAGATGTTTTTAAGTCTCTGTGTGTTTAGTTTATTATAAGAGAGAAAGATGTTTTTAAGTCTCTGTGTGTTTAGTTTATTATAAAAGAGAGAAAGATGTTTTTAAGTCTCTGTGTTTAGTTTATTATAAGAGAGAAAGATGTTTTTAAGTCTCTGTGTGTTTAGTTTATTATAAGAGAGAAAGATGTTTTTAAGTCTCTGTGTGTTTAGTTTATTATAAGAGAGAAAGATGTTTTTAAGTCTCTGTGTTTAGTTTATTATAAGAGAGAGAAAGATGTTTTTAAGTCTCTGTGTGTTTAGTTTATTATAAGAGAGAAAGATGTTTTTAAGTCTCTGTGTGTTTAGTTTATTATAAGAGAGAGAAAGATGTTTTTAAGTCTCTGTGTTTAGTTTATTATAAGAGAGAGAAAGATGTTTTTAAGTCTCTGTGTTTAGTTTATTATAAGAGAGAGAAAGATGTTTTTAAGTCTCTGTGTTTAGTTTATTATAATAGAGAAAGATGTTTTTAAGTCTCTGTGTTTAGTTTATTATAAAAGAGAGAAAGATGTTTTTAAGTCTCTGTGTGTTTAGTTTATTATAAGAGAGAGAAAGATGTTTCTAAGTCTCTGTCTGTTTAGTTTATTATAAAAGAGAGAAAGATGTTTTTAAGTCTCTGTGTGTTTAGTTTATTATAAGAGAGAGAAAGATGTTTTTAAGTCTCTGTGTGTTTAGTTTATTATAAGAGAGAGAAAGATGTTTTTAAGTCTCTGTGTGTTTAGTTTATTATAAGAGAGAGAAAGATGTTTTTAAGTCTCTGTGTGTTTAGTTTATTATAATAGAGAAAGATGTTTTTAAGTCTCTGTGTGTTTAGTTTATTATAAGAGAGAGAAAGATGTTTTTAAGTCTCTGTGTGTTTAGTTTATTATAATAGAGAAAGATGTTTTTAAGTCTCTGTGTGTTTAGTTTATTATAAGAGAGAGAAAGATGTTTTTAAGTCTCTGTGTGTTTAGTTTATTATAATAGAGAAAGATGTTTTTAAGTCTCTGTGTGTTTAGTTTATTATAAGAGAGAGAAAGATGTTTTTAAGTCTCTGTGTGTTTAGTTTATTATAAGAGAGAGAAAGATGTTTTTAAGTCTCTGTGTGTTTAGTTTATTATAAGAGAGAAAGATGTTTTTAAGTCTCTGTGTTTAGTTTATTATAAGAGAGAAAGATGTTTTTAAGTCTCTGTGTGTTTAGTTTATTATAAGAGAGAAAGATGTTTTTAAGTCTCTGTGTGTTTAGTTTATTATAAGAGAGAAAGATGTTTTTAAGTCTCTGTGTGTTTAGTTTATTATAAGAGAGAGAAAGATGTTTTTAAGTCTCTGTATGTTTAGTTTATTATAAGAGAGAAAGATGTTTTTAAGTCTCTGTGTGTTTAGTTTATTATAAGAGAGAGAAAGATGTTTTTAAGTCTCTGTGTGTTTAGTTTATTATAAGAGAGAGAAAGATGTTTTTAAGTCTCTGTGTGTTTAGTTTATTATGAGAGAAAGATGTTTTTAAGTCTCTGTGTGTTTAGTTTATTATAAGAGAGAAAGATGTTTTTAAGTCTCTGTGTGTTTAGTTTATTATACGAGAGAAAGATGTTTTTAAGTCTCTGTGTGTTTAGTTTATTATAAGAGAGAAAGATGTTTTTAAGTATCTGTGTGTTTAGTTTATTATAAGAGAGAAAGATGTTTTTAAGTCTCTGTGTGTTTAGTTTATTATAAGAGAGAAAGATGTTTTTAAGTCTCTGTGTGTTTAGTTTATTATAAGAGAGAAAGATGTTTTTAAGTCTCTGTGTGTTTAGTTTATTATAAGAGAGAGAAAGATGTTTTTAAGTCTCTGTGTGTTTAGTTTATTATAAGAGAGAGAAAGATGTTTTTAAGTCTCTGTGTGTTTAGTTTATTATAAGAGAGAAAGATGTTTTTAAGTCTCTGTGTGTTTAGTTTATTAGAAGAGAGAAAGATGTTTCTAAGTCTCTGTGTGTTTAGTTTATTATAAGAGAAAGATGTTTTTAAGTCTCTGTGTTTAGTTTATTATAAGAGAGAAAGATGTTTTTAAGTATCTGTGTGTTTAGTTTATTATAAGAGAGAGAAAGATGTTTTTAAGTCTCTGTGTGTTTAGTTTATTATAAGAGAGAAAGATGTTTTTAAGTCTCTGTGTGTTTAGTTTATTATAAGAGAGAAAGATGTTTTTAAGTCTCTGTATGTTTAGTTTATTATAAGAGAGAAAGATGTTTTTAAGTATCTGTGTGTTTAGTTTATTATAAGAGAGAGAAAGATGTTTTTAAGTCTCTGTGTGTTTAGTTTATTATAAGAGAGAAAGATGTTTTTAAGTCTCTGTGTGTTTAGTTTATTATAAGAGAGAAAGATGTTTTTAAGTCTCTGTATGTTTAGTTTATTATAAGAGAGAGAAAGATGTTTTTAAGTCTCTGTGTGTTTAGTTTATTATAAGAGAGAAAGATGTTTTTAAGTCTCTGTGTGTTTAGTTTATTATAAGAGAGAAAGATGTTTTTAAGTCTCTGTGTGTTTAGTTTATTATAAGAGAGAAAGATGTTTTTAAGTCTCTGTATGTTTAGTTTATTATAAGAGAGAAAGATGTTTTTAAGTATCTGTGTGTTTAGTTTATTATAAGAGAGAGAAAGATGTTTTTAAGTCTCTGTGTGTTTAGTTTATTATAAGAGAGAAAGATGTTTTTAAGTCTGTGTGTTTAGTTTATTATAAGAGAGAAAGATGTTTTTAAGTCTCTGTGTGTTTAGTTTATTATAAGAGAGAAAGATGTTTTTAAGTCTCTGTGTGTTTAGTTTATTATAAGAGAGAAAGATGTTTTTAAGTCTCTGTGTGTTTAGTTTATTATAAGAGAGAAAGATGTTTTTAAGTCTCTGTGTTTAGTTTATTATAAGAGAGAAAGATGTTTTTAAGTCTCTGTGTGTTTAGTTTATTATAAGAGAGAGAAAGATGTTTTTAAGTCTCTGTGTGTTTAGTTTATTATAAGAGAGAGAAAGATGTTTTTAAGTCTCTGTGTGTTTAGTTTATTATAAGAGAGAGAGATGTTTTTAAGTCTCTCTGTGTTTAGTTTATTATAAGAGAGAGAAAGATGTTTTTAAGTCTCTGTGTTTAGTTTATTATAAGAGAGAAAGATGTTTTTAAGTCTCTGTGTGTTTAGTTTATTATAAGAGAGAAAGATGTTTTTAAGTCTCTCTGTGTTTAGTTTATTATAAGAGAGAGAAAGATGTTTTTAAGTCTCTGTGTTTAGTTTATTATAAGAGAGAAAGATGTTTTTAAGTCTCTGTGTGTTTAGTTTATTATAAAAGAGAGAAAGATGTTTTTAAGTCTCTGTGTGTTTAGTTTATTATAAGAGAGAAAGATGTTTTTAAGTCTCTGTGTGTTTAGTTTATTATAAGAGAGAAAGATGTTTTTAAGTCTCTGTATGTTTAGTTTATTATAAGAGAGAGAAAGATGTTTTTAAGTCTCTGTGTTTAGTTTATTATAAGAGAGAGAAAGATGTTTTTAAGTCTCTGTGTGTTTAGTTTATTATAAGAGAGAAAGATGTTTTTAAGTCTCTGTGTGTTTAGTTTATTATAAGAGAGAGAAAGATGTTTTTAAGTCTCTGTGTGTTTAGTTTATTATAAGAGAGAAAGATGTTTTTAAGTCTCTGTGTGTTTAGTTTATTATAAGAGAGAAAGATGTTTTTAAGTCTCTGTGTGTTTAGTTTATTATAAGAGAGAGAAAGATGTTTTTAAGTCTCTGTGTGTTTAGTTTATTATAAGAGAGAAAGATGTTTTTAAGTCTCTGTATGTTTAGTTTATTATAAGAGAGAAAGATGTTTTTAAGTCTCTGTGTGTTTAGTTTATTATAAGAGAGAGAAAGATGTTTTTAAGTCTCTGTGTTTAGTTTATTATAAGAGAGAAAGATGTTTTTAAGTCTCTGTGTTTAGTTTATTATAAGAGAGAGAAAGATGTTTTTAAGTCTCTGTGTGTTTAGTTTATTATAAGAGAGAAAGATGTTTTTAAGTATCTGTGTGTTTAGTTTATTATAAGAGAGAAAGATGTTTTTAAGTCTCTGTGTGTTTAGTTTATTATACGAGAGAAAGATGTTTTTAAGTCTCTGTGTGTTTAGTTTATTATAAGAGAGAAAGATGTTTTTAAGTATCTGTGTGTTTAGTTTATTATAAGAGAGAAAGATGTTTTTAAGTCTCTGTGTGTTTAGTTTATTATAAGAGAAAGATGTTTTTAAGTCTCTGTGTTTAGTTTATTATAAGAGAGAAAGATGTTTTTAAGTATCTGTGTGTTTAGTTTATTATAAGAGAGAGAAAGATGTTTTTAAGTCTCTGTGTGTTTAGTTTATTATAAGAGAGAAAGATGTTTTTAAGTCTCTGTGTGTTTAGTTTATTATAAGAGAGAAAGATGTTTTTAAGTCTCTGTATGTTTAGTTTATTATAAGAGAGAAAGATGTTTTTAAGTATCTGTGTGTTTAGTTTATTATAAGAGAGAAAGATGTTTTTAAGTCTCTGTGTGTTTAGTTTATTATAAGAGAGAGAAAGATGTTTTTAAGTCTCTGTATGTTTAGTTTATTATAATAGAGAGAAAGATGTTTTTAAGTCTCTGTGTGTTTAGTTTATTATAAGAGAGAAAGATGTTTTTAAGTCTCTGTGTGTTTAGTTTATTATAATAGAGAAAGATGTTTTTAAGTCTCTGTATGTTTAGTTTATTATAAGAGAGAAAGATGTTTTTAAGTCTCTGTGTGTTTAGTTTATTATAAGAGAGAGAAAGATGTTTTTAAGTCTCTGTGTGTTTAGTTTATTATAAGAGAGAAAGATGTTTTTAAGTATCTGTGTGTTTAGTTTATTATAAGAGAGAGAAAGATGTTTTTAAGTCTCTGTGTGTTTAGTTTATTATAAGAGAGAAAGATGTTTTTAAGTCTCTGTATGTTTAGTTTATTATAAGAGAGAAAGATGTTTTTAAGTATCTGTGTGTTTAGTTTATTATAAGAGAGAGAAAGATGTTTTTAAGTCTCTGTGTGTTTAGTTTATTATAAGAGAGAAAGATGTTTTTAAGTCTCTGTGTTTAGTTTATTATAAGAGAGAAAGATGTTTTTAAGTCTCTGTATGTTTAGTTTATTATAAGAGAGAAAGATGTTTTTAAGTATCTGTGTGTTTAGTTTATTATAAGAGAGAGAAAGATGTTTTTAAGTCTCTGTGTGTTTAGTTTATTATAAGAGAGAGAAAGATGTTTTTAAGTCTCTGTGTTTAGTTTATTATAAGAGAGAAAGATGTTTTTAAGTCTCTGTGTGTTTAGTTTATTATAAAAGAGAGAAAGATGTTTTTAAGTCTCTGTGTGTTTAGTTTATTATAAGAGAGAAAGATGTTTTTAAGTCTCTGTGTTTAGTTTATTATAAGAGAGAAAGATGTTTTTAAGTCACTGTGTGTTTAGTTTATTATAAGAGAGAAAGATGTTTTTAAGTCTCTGTGTGTTTAGTTTATTATAAGAGAGAAAGATGTTTTTAAGTCTCTGTATGTTTAGTTTATTATAAGAGAGAGAAAGATGTTTTTAAGTCTCTGTGTTTAGTTTATTATAAGAGAGAGAAAGATGTTTTTAAGTCTCTGTGTGTTTAGTTTATTATAAGAGAGAAAGATGTTTTTAAGTCTCTGTATGTTTAGTTTATTATAAGAGAGAAAGATGTTTTTAAGTCTCTGTGTGTTTAGTTTATTATAAGAGAGAGAAAGATGTTTTTAAGTCTCTGTGTTTAGTTTATTATAAGAGAGAAAGATGTTTTTAAGTCTCTGTATGTTTAGTTTATTATAAGAGAGAGAAAGA
Source organism: Labrus mixtus (assembly GCF_963584025.1). Classification (NCBI taxonomy): domain Eukaryota; kingdom Metazoa; phylum Chordata; class Actinopteri; order Labriformes; family Labridae; genus Labrus; species Labrus mixtus. The sequence goes on along the minus strand of NC_083622.1, from coordinate 2,030,561 downwards.
TGTTTTTAAGTCTCTGTGTGTTTAGTTTATTATAAGAGAGAAAGATGTTTTTAAGTCTCTGTATGTTTAGTTTATTATAAGAGAGAAAGATGTTTTTAAGTCTCTGTGTGTTTAGTTTATTATAAGAGAGAGAAAGATGTTTTTAAGTCTCTGTGTGTTTAGTTTATTATAAGAGAGAGAAAGATGTTTTTAAGTCTCTGTGTTTAGTTTATTATAAGAGAGAGAAAGATGTTTTTAAGTCTCTGTGTGTTTAGTTTATTATAAGAGAGAAAGATGTTTTTAAGTATCTGTGTGTTTAGTTTATTATAATAGAGAGAAAGATGTTTTTAAGTCTCTGTGTGTTTAGTTTATTATAAGAGAGAGAAAGATGTTTTTAAGTCTCTGTGTTTAGTTTATTATAAGAGAGAGAAAGATGTTTTTAAGTCTCTGTGTTTAGTTTATTATAAGAGAGAGAAAGATGTTTTTAAGTCTCTGTGTTTAGTTTATTATAAGAGAGAGAAAGATGTTTTTAAGTCTCTGTGTGTTTAGTTTATTATAAGAGAGAAAGATGTTTTTAAGTCTCTGTGTGTTTAGTTTATTATAAGAGAGAAAGATGTTTTTAAGTCTCTGTGTGTTTAGTTTATTATAAGAGAGAAAGATGTTTTTAAGTCTCTGTGTGTTTAGTTTATTATAAGAGAGAAAGATGTTTTTAAGTCTCTGTGTGTTTAGTTTATTATAAGAGAGAAAGATGTTTTTAAGTCTCTGTGTGTTTAGTTTATTACAAGAGAGAAAGATGTTTTTAAGTCACTGTGTGTTTAGTTTATTATAAGAGAGAAAGATGTTTTTAAGTCTCTGTGTTTAGTTTATTATAAGAGAGAAAGATGTTTTTAAGTCTCTGTGTGTTTAGTTTATTATAAGAGAGAGAAAGATGTTTTTAAGTCTCTGTGTGTTTAGTTTATTATAAGAGAGAGAAAGATGTTTTTAAGTCTCTGTGTGTTTAGTTTATTATAAGAGAGAGAAAGATGTTTTTAAGTCACTGTGTGTTTAGTTTATTATAAGAGAGAAAGATGTTTTTAAGTCTCTGTGTGTTTAGTTTATTATAAGAGAGAAAGATGTTTTTAAGTCTCTGTGTGTTTAGTTTATTATAAGAGAGTAAGATGTTTTTAAGTCTCTGTGTGTTTAGTTTATTATAAGAGAGAAAGATGTTTTTAAGTCTCTGTGTGTTTAGTTTATTATAAGAGAGAAAGATGTTTTTAAGTCTCTGCGTGTTTAGTTTATTATAAGAGAGAAAGATGTTTTTAAGTCTCTGTGTGTTTAGTTTATTATAAGAGAGAAAGATGTTTTTAAGTCTCTGTGTTTAGTTTATTATAAGAGAGAAAGATGTTTTTAAGTCTCTGTGTTTAGTTTATTATAAGAGAGAAATTGAGGGACTAGAGAAAAGAAGAATAACATACTGTACTCACTGCTTAACTGTGTTTCTAGATCACGCACATTTCAGGTAAATTTACATGCAGTGTGAAGATACGAGCATAATAAAGATCGCTAGCATTAGCATGCTAACACAACAATGCAGCGCGAGTTGTTTTGGTTTCATGCTGGTGCTCAAGGGCGACATCTGCTGGATCAAAAAATTGCATATAAAGCCTTTAACTTATTGTACTGGACTCTTGAGCTCTTGTGTGATGCCTCCTTCTGATTGTGTAAGTCCACTTCCCCTGAAAATATTTTTTTACCATTCGACAGAAAACATAAAGAAGCTTTTTCATGAAGTAGCTGCGGGCTGAATCTGCGCCGTGCTAATAAACCAAAGTGTTTCTGAAAAGGTCATAAAGTATTATTCCAGCCTTCATGTTTCTGATGAATACCTGGGCCCCCGTCCGGTCTTACCTGTGTTTTTATTCTGTACGAGTGAGAGCGGTCAAACAGTGCACAGTGTGATGAAGGCGGGAGCGGAGGTGAGGAGGAGGAAGAGGAGGAAGAGGAGGAGGATTGGATAGAAAGAGCTTTTGTCCTGCTTACCTTTGATCTGACAGCTTGTTAACAAGAGGAGGAACACCTTCTTGTGTATTCTGGACCCTTCTCTCTTGTCTGACTTCTCCTCTCTCCCGCTGTGTTCATCATCCACAGGTGTGCCTTCATTCCTCACGACTCCCGAGGAGCTCTGCTCACACCGATGGCCTGCTGTATCGTCTTTCACTCTGCACATACCTATCACCACGGATTAACTCCTCTGTAGAAATATCCTCACTCCTGGTCGTCCATGTGCCACCTTTTTATATAGCAACATATTTGCTGCTCCCTGGGCAGAAGCTTATGCAAGCCTTTTCTAAGCACCAACAGAAACTGAAAAAAAGCTAAGACTGGCAGCAGAAACAATCAAACTTTTGTAAAAAAAAGAAATGAATGTGAAAGTATTCTGTTTTAGTCATGATGCTTCATAAAAGCCTATGTCGTTTTTTAAATTGGGTACAAGGCCCGGGACCGTGTACATTTCTGTAAAACACTGTAAACAATACCTTTATATTTAAAGAGTCCAATGCTATGATGAGATTTTTTCCTCTTCATTATCAATGCTATGTTTAGCTCAACACATTCACAATATCAACGAGAAACCAGAGATCACACAGGTGAGCAGAAAACAGGTTGAACATATTCCCACTGCTTACAAGCATACAGTCTATGGAGGAGCGCTGGTTTAAGGATGTAAACGTCACCCCCCCCCCCCTTCCACTCACCTGGGGGTAATTTTCCTGTATGTTTCTTGTTGCATCCATACAGCAGGAATTATTCACCTCCTCTACTTCATGTGTAAAAAATGAACCTGAGTGGGCTGGCAGGAACGAGTCCGGGTAAAGTCGGAGTGAAAAATGCGACTGTGTGATGCTCATCCAGAACATTTCAGGATGTTTTCAGCATCAATTTGAAAGTCTGAAAGCACCAACTCTGTCCTCACGTCTCAGACTTTTGGACAGCACTGTACAAGTGCCATTGTTGGGACAGTTCAGTAGAATTAAAAACAAATGTCAGCATGTAACTGATGTAAATCCTTCTGTAGGCCGCCCTCCGGTAGGAAAGACTCGGCCTGACAGGATCTTGTGTTGACGTTCCTCTTAGAGGTCAGTGTCTGTGTTTCTATGACTAATATTTCCAATAAAGAGAGAAAAAGAATGAATGGTTATCCCTGGGTGTCTCTCACACTTGCTTTGCAGTAACCATGGCGACCTAAAGGTTAGCTCTCTGACAGCCATATGCTACAGGAGCCCACAGGCTGTTTACAGCCTCCATGATAACTATTAAACACAGAGTGAGGAGAAGAGAGGCAGACAGAGTCTCAGAGGACGAGGACACAGACTGTCTGACACATTCAACACTGATCACTGTAACACCTTTATGTAGCAGAGAGTGACGGGGGAAACGCTCGACCAGCATCCATACACACACTGCAGATGTGTTAGCTATGGGAACGCTCGGAGGGCTCAGTGTTTGGGACTTACATTAGGTCACAACTTTTAAGTTGTTCTAGTTTCAGTTTTCTATGTGTACCTAAATAACTAACCTCAATAATAACATAAAAAAGCTCTTTCAGCTTAACACTCCAGAAACAGACCCAGTGGCGCAGGGCGCGCGTCTGTACTTCCATATTGTACCACGCTGTAAACACGTTTATTTATGCTGTAAGAACGTTTTTTTTTTTTTGCCAGTCATGTATATGTGACTTCCGATTTTCCTGGAGCCAGCCTCTAGTGGACACTCGACGAACTGCAGGATTTTTCACTTCCACATCGGCTTCATTTTTCAAGACCGGAGGTGGCCGCTTGGTTTACACCAGCCTGGCTTCTGAAGCCGGCAGCACAGGTGGACGCAATACTGGCCTTGAGGGGGCACCGCTCACCCAGCCACACACACACACACACACACACACACACACACACACACACACACACACACACACACACACACACACACACACACACACACACACACACACACACACACACACACAGACGTGCTGTGGCTGTTAACGCAGAGGACAACCATTAAACAAATGTAACAAATGTGGACTTGAAACAAACAAAGAAAATGAAAAGACACTCAAACAGTAGGGCTGTGTCCCAAACCGGATACTTTCATACCATTCATACTAAATGTGACATCACATTTAGTATGAATGGTATGATCTGAAATCTAGTGCAATCTAGTGTATGCAAGAAATACCCGGATGTTTACTAGAACAGCCTGAATTTTGTATTTTGTAAGTATGAAGCAGGAGCACACTGGTCATACTAAACCGCCCCACAATGCGCTGCTGCTCTCAGACTGTCCAATCGTGGAGCTCAGCCAGCCAGCCAGCTAGCTAGAAAGCTTAAAATAAAAGTTCTGCACTGAAATACATTTTACACGTTGACAAATAATATTAAAATGACTACGGAGCTGTTTCAGTGTTTGCATAGTGTTGAATTGTATTTACGGACAGTTGGTCGCGCTAGCTTGAAGCTAGCACATTGAACGGAGCTCGGACTGGAAGTACGACGCGTGACCCATATTTTAGTATGTTGCTAACGGCATGCTAACAGTCAGGTTACTATGCAGTATATACATTTTTTAAGTATTAGGCAATATGTAGTTTGTGGTTTTGAACACAGCCTAAGTCTCCATCTTGGCCAATAGTATCTCTGTTTGAGGACAGTAGTGTTTGGTGTTGCATTTACAGGTGGAGGTGTTTTTGTAACATGTACAGCTCTGTGGGAATGGACCAATTGTTTCCTATGCTGGTTCTGATGTCTCATAGAAAAGCCTCATATTTGTGTGTTTGCTCCTGAGTGATGACTTGTGGAATATGCATTCAATTACAAACCAGTGAATTGAAAACCTGGACAGTTAAATGAAAAGTGAGAGGAACTTTCCATCCCACCAGGAGAGATTACGGAGGCAGCTTTGTTATGTAATTTAGCAGATATTAAAATACCCAGAATGCTCAGCAGAAACAGGAGCTCTCTCTCCCCCCCCCTCCTGGATCTCTTGCTGAATACTCTATTACATTAAAACCTTATCTCCTGTTGAGGCCGTGTGACAGACGCTGATTTAATGCAGAGCACACAGAGCCACCACCCCGAAATTAAACACAATCACAGGGAGAGACACAGGACTGCTGATAGGAGCGTCCTCGCTACACACTGAGACGCAGTTAAATAAAAAAAAAACAGCAGCAGGAGGAGATGAGTTCAAAACACTTATCAACTTTCATCCAGCTCACATGTTTAACAGACAAGGAATAAAGTAACGGAGGAAACAACCATCATAATGTAACCTTAAAAGAGGCGGGGCCGTGTCCAGAGGTGTGACCAACCACTAGCAACCTGCAACAACACAGCCCGACCGATATTGGGTTTTTGAGGTCGATACCGATATTGGGGAGAGAGAAAATCCAATATGGATGTATCAGCTGATATCTTTCTTAGATCTCTGGTCAATCTGTAGAGATAGATAGATATAGATTTGTTATGATAATGCGTTAGGAGGATTCACCTCAGGGTCTTTAGCGGTAGGCGTGGTTGGTAGGAGGAGAAGCAGGGTCAGTACTGATGACACACCTGATGAGGGTGTGGTGGCTCTGTCTCTGTAATCTACATTAGCAGCACCTGCGGAGGAGCTGGCGGAAATTGGTTTTGAGTGGAAGAGACGCCACGAGGAAGACGCGAGGACGCAAGACACCAGAGAGACTGAACTGTACGTACCTGCATCACCGTTCGACACTCTGGAGAGTGATGATGCTTGTTGTAATCCATATAGCGCCCTCTGCTGGTGAAAGAGAACTGCTAGTGTAATACAATGATACTCAAATTAAATGCTATATGACTGGTGAATAAATCTAGAAATATCGGCGCATATGTGCGATAAAATTGTCTGATACCGATAGTCACTGGATACGCTAATATCGGCCCAACTTTTTTTTTTTTTCTTTTTTTATTTATTAAAGATTTATTTTTCGGCTTTTTGTGCCTTTATTGGAGAGATAGGACAGTGGATAGAGATGGAAATCAGAGAGAGAGAGTGGGGAATGACATGCGGGAAATGAGCTATAGCCTCCACATATGGGACGCGCGCACTAACCACTGCGCCACCAGCGCCCCAATATCGGCCCAACTTTTAACATAATACCCACCTCTGATAAGGCAAATAGCCAATCTGAGTTGAGGACTTTGGGGTGGCCAATCATGGGGCCCATGCCAAGAACATAATTTAAGAAAAAATCTGAAGAATGAGGCTCATTGTACAGAAGAAACCTCTGTCCCCAGTTCTTCCACCTCTCGTAGAAGAGTAGCTGTCAGTGAGCATGATGTCTTCTTCAGCTTATCTTTGCCCCACCACCCACAATGTCCCCTCCTCCTTTTCTTTAATATTTTATTATGTTTCTTTATTGTTGATATCCTGCGTTATGTTGGCTGGCGTTTGCTTGTGGAGCCAATACTCTCCCTGCTTCGGGCTCCTGTTTTTTCTCTCTGCTGTGTGATGTACAGCAAACAGACGACGGCCATCAGCTTCCACCAATAAAGTGTAACAGCCCGCAGTGCTTGTTGTCACAGTCACAGCTGAATTATTACCCTGAAAGAGGAAGCGCCCAAAACAGCTACGTCTGTGTCAGCCGGGCGTGTAAAAGCCACTGTAAGGGAATCAAAGTGGTTATGAAACTGTCTCTAGTGAAAGCTGGTGTTTCTATATGAGGGCCCAAAGAATCCAGCCCAAACCGACCAGAGCTGGTGCACATTGTGCCCGTCTCAATAACTCTATTCATGGACCTGAGCTTGACTAAAACCCAGATAAATCTTTATACGTTGTATTTTTATAGTTAAAGTTTCAAGTTGTTTGAATGACAAAAATCTGTTTAAATGAAATCTCACAAAACAATGTTTTAAATACAAAAATACTGTATAATTATTAGGATCCCTAAAACACTGTCTGCTCGTCTCCCGGTCCGTTTGGTGCTTCTAAGCGGTGATCTATTTGTGAGTGTACCTCTACACTAAGTTGTGGATCTCCATGGTTCTGTGTCTCTTCCTGTGTTTTCACACCTGCTCCCAACGTCGGCTCATTATCTGACCTTCCGCCTGGTTTCCGACTTTTCCCCTTTGGATAATTTGCTAATACAGACTTCCCTGTTGCTGAACCTGGTTGCTTCACAGACCACGTCCTCTGTCAGCTGCTTAAGTAACCGTTTCCCTGTGTTGAACTTTGTATGTGAGCATTATGTGTTACTCAATATGCTCAATGCATCATTCTTAGTGACGAAGTTTATACCCCACCATTAATTCTGGTTGGGGTCATTCATTTAAATGTGTCTGTCACTTTAAATGGGACACTCACCTTCTTCCATAAGTACCTGCTGGAGACATTTATTTTGGCCTGTAGGTGTCAGTAATATTTTTGGTCTGCTATAAACTGTTCCTGGTTTAAGAAGAATTACTAATTTAGTCTTTTGGTTTAAGTAATCTGTTTTAAGATCCAAAGAGTCGCGACGTTTTCCTCCTCTAGATATGTCCGTAAAGTAAACGCTGTCATTTATTGGCTCGTTTCATCCCCAGGAAGAATGCTCGTTCATCAGTTTCTGGTGAGTCTCAGTTTAAATGTAAATAGTAAATTACACAGAGGCTTCACTCTGGATTACATCTGCTGTAATAATGTGAAAAATAAATAGATTTTCTTCACTCTAAATCAATTATCAAGGATTAAGAAAGCCCAAAATTCTAAATCGACAGTTTGGTCTGTGTTACTACCGGCTGCTAGATGTCTTTGCATTTTAGTGAGGCACATGTTGAGTTCATTTTGAGTGACTTTTTGCAGACAGCACATCATTTTTGTTAATATTCCCACTTCAAAGTTTGCTTTTATAGAAGGTGTCACCGTAAAAAAGTAGAGGGAGGAGATTTTACTTTAGATAATACAACAAACTAACAGAAGAGGATCTGCAAAGAAATCAAATCAAATGCCCAATGATGGCGCTTGAGCAGAAACACGAGAAACAGTGGTCGGTCATTCCACAGATGGAGAGAATTAAAACATTTGGAAGAATTAAACATTTATCCAAAGTTGTTCCTCTTCTGACTAACACATGTAGCATTTATTTTTAAAGCAGCTGTGAGGAACTTTGAGTTTCTGAGGATGTTTCTCAGAATCCAGGACAAAAGAGGAACGACCTCAGGTTGTAAACGTCGTCAACAGTAGTTTTAATATTCAGAGAATTTAAGTTGGACAAGTGAGCTTCAGATATCAGGGTCCACAGAGGATGTAGGACAGTGTCTTATATTCTCATAAGCAACATTTTCATTACACTTTGCTCCTCAGAGGATGAACCCTTTCATTTAGGACATTCCACTTTGGATGGATTTTGGTGATTCATTTGGAAACACATTGAGCTTATCGTCCGAGAAGAGATTTATGAAGAGGAAAAACATCACTGTGTTCTTTGTTCCAAACAAATAGTTAACATTTGGAGTTTCAACGGTGCTTAAAGGAGGACGGAATATTTCACTTTTAAAGGGACCACTTACAACATGAAACATACTTTTTTTTATGCATTGTGCCAGAGTTAGTTAAGATCTTGTTTTCCTCTGCAGTCCTTTGGCAAGTCACAATAAAACTAAAAGGTTTTGTGGTGTTTTCACACATGCATACAAATCCTGGAAATCTCATGAAATTTGCAGGGTGAGCTGCATGTGTGAACGCAAATTTCATAGAGGATTTTGTCCTGCTATTCCCCTAGTAAAATTTACATGTGAGGTCAGGGGAGAAAATCCCCCCCTCCCCTCCCCACCATAACACCCCACCATAACACCCCACCATAACACCCCACCAACAACCAGCTATCACCTGAAATGGCAAATTCCCTGCGGGGAATACCGTCTTTCCTGTGAGCAGCTTTTATGGTATTTAGAACCACATTGCTCAAAGTATGGAGCTGGATGTTTTAAGGCTACTTTAGGAGGTTTGGTGTTGTATGGGTTGCATTGGCTTTCTGTCTCCCTTTCTCTCTCTCTTGCTTGCCCACTCACTCTTATTGCGTATGTGTGCCACAAGAGAACGTAGAGGATAAAGGTTTCCTACTTGCACTGGAATGCTTCTTGTGCAAAGGATGAAACTTAATTCCGCCGGCACCACTGCTTGGGATCATCGTAATACGTCCCTCGCGTAAACACACTGGTTGTTTTTAGACCACTGCAGTTTAATGTCAACATACGCCATGTTTTAAGTTCATCTGTTTAATTAAAATCAAAGCTTCTTCCGCCAACAATCGACTCACCGGCTGTAAACAAAAATAACTTGCGATACAGGGTTTCACATTTGTTCAAATATTTGGCGTTTTTGTGGCATTTCACATATGAACTTTTCCTGCAAGAAGCAACAAAGCAAGACAATTATAGTTCATCCGTCATTGAATTAAAGGAATAGGAGTATTGATAAGACTTTCTTCATCATAATTAAAGTCTTCATTACGGTCAGTGTTGGACCTCTGCGTCCATAAATTGACAAAATATTATTTTTGGCATGCAAACCCAAAGATTCTTCTCTTTGGCCCTCTGACTGTTGACATTGAATATCCCTGCTGTAGGTCCAGGTCGAGTCAGAAGGCATAACGACTTCTACTCGGCCTAAACCTTCCCTCAGTGCTTCACTCAAGGAGGACACAATAGGTGTGTGTGTGTGTTCTACCTGTCAGTCTCTGCCTGTCTCTCTCCTCTTCCTCGGTCCAGAGTTTATCTGTATTAAAGAAGCGATCAGAGACGTCTGGGCGCCAGCTCGGTTACAGCTCCCTCGAGGAGAGAGAGTGAGGAGAAACAGGCTTATCGCGGCTCCACACTGAAGGAAGAGACCGGTCCATTACTGCTGGAGTCGTGTCACCTGTACTACAGTTTGTCCTGAGAATACAGGTGGACAAATCCAACAGTCTGCACTCGCACTGTGCAGTGAATAGACACAAGTAGTTGTGTTGGACAGGTTGGAAAAGGTTCAGGTGTCTCTCTTTCTGTGTCTCTTTCTTTTCCAACTATAATAACTGGCTCCTTCCAGTTTACTCAACAACATCTGGTTCAATAAGTGTTTTATCCTTCCATCCATCCATCCATTTTCCACCGCTAATCCGAGGTCGGGTCACCATGGGAACAGTCGAAGTAAGTCAACCCAGTCTTCCCCCTCCCAGCTACGTTTTCCTGCTCCTCCTGGAGGATTACGAGGCGTTCCCAGGCCAGGCGAACTCTGGGTCTACCACAGGGTCTCCTCCTAGTTCGGTGTGCTCGGAAAACTTCCAAAGGGAGCTGACCACGAGGGTCCAGATCAGATGCCGGAACCGCATCAACTGGCTTCTTTCAATGCAAAGGAGTAGCAGCTCTACTCTGAGCTTTCTCCGAATGTCTGAGCATCCGATCTCTAAGGCTGAGACCATGAAACCATCCCCCCTCAGGAGGAAACTCATTTCCGCCACTTGTACCGGTGATCTTATTCTTTTGGTCGCAACCAAAAGCTCACGATCATTGGTGAGGGTTGGAACAAAGATCGATTAAATCAAGAGCTTTGCTTGCAGACTCATCTCCCTCTTCACCACAACAGTCTTGCACATCACCTGCATTACTGCCAAAGCTGAGCCAATCACCTGTCAATCTCACAATCCATTTTAACCTCACTGTGAACAAGTACCCGAGATACTTAAACTCCCTCACTTGGGGCATGGAGCAATCCACTGTTCTCCAGAAGCCTATTTAGGTCCGTTAATTAAGTTCCCTTGTTAAACCAGGAGACGTCGTCCTTCTCATCTCTGGAACGTCCACTTTTGCCAAGCTTGTCTCGTAGCTTTATATTAGTGGTGTTGAAATTAATCATTTAATGGATGCATCGCGATGCAGACTGGACGATTAATACATCGATGCAGGGACGGGACATAATCGACGCTGACGAGGGTTGGAAAAAAAAGCATCGGCCAACCCCTAAATGCGGTTGTTTTGCGCAGCATTGAGTGAGTTTGTTTTACTTATCAGACTGAATCGTGAGACCAGTGAAGATGCACAGCTCTACTTTACATGTTACTGTCAGAGTTTCTTGGCATTCATGCGACCCATTCTCGTATAAGTGCTGAAAACCATCCATCTCTTCTTCGATAGGTTTGTCTCTTTTTGATCTCGTATTATTGTTGACTTGGATTTCCCATTGGTTGGTTGTCCATTTACATGTTTAAAAAAACAATGACATTTCACTGAGCGATTGTGTTACCAAATACTCGAGGTTATAAAACATTTTTTCTCTTATTTTTAGGACGTTGAAAAAGAGCTGAATAATAGATTTTTCTAAAGGGAAGACTTGGGGGGATTTACATCACTGATGATTCAAAAACACATTTTGTCTTTGGCTGCAGAGAGAAATGAGAGATTTTCTCGCTGAGCTCTCGGCGACACTCATCAGTGTAAGAAATCACAGGGTGCACAAATGTCCTGTGATCATTTCATTAGGGAATATCAACGCACAAAACCCAGTGAAGGATCACACTGTGAGAGGAGAAGTGTGGTTTCTTTTTCCAATGTGATCAGTACTAATCAGTCTGAACAGCAGATATATAAGCAGAGTCCCATTCTTTCATTGTCAGTCTGGATCTCACAGGTATGTGCAGCAAAATGACATCTAACAGCATGCAACCTTTAAGCCTGTTGGGGCGCTGGGCCAAAAATCACCAGGGCCCCCCAACCATTCATCACTATTATGTTAAAAAATCATAGACAAGAAGATCACCACAGATTTACAAACTTCACATTGGTATCATTTTCAAAATCTAAAAATGAAGAACATTAATAACCTTTTAATTTCATAATATAATGAACAATGAAAAACAGAACTTTAACTTCCAAGTCCAAAGACACCACGAGAACTGATGATGATTTAAAGTTTTTTAAATTTTAGCTCAGTCTGTAGGGACTAAGGGAACGGTCACACTGGCCAAACTAACTGGACTTTAGGGTTGAAGCGTGCTTGGGTACGGTACGGATGGTCAGTGTGAGGGCGCCCTAAGGTTGGGAACCGGAGGGTCGATGGTTCTTGTCCTGGTGCCAGTTGAATTCCTGGAGGCGTCCACAGCAGCAGGATGTCCCCACCAATGATGAAGAGGAGCCACGAGAGCTCAGGAGCTCCCAGGACAATATGTGGTAAGTAACTTACAGAGTACATGAAGATTTAGTACGACCCTTATAAGGTAGTAAGCAAATGCATGGTAAGATATTTTTATTTTGCCTTCCAAACTTAAAGTCAGATTTGACCGTTAATGCATGACGACAAACTCGTAGAAAAACTACTTCCTTGGTGAGTCCATCGGGTCGTATGACAGAGGATGGAAGTAACCTGAAAAAAAACTGGGTGGAAGAAGTTGAAGGAAACAGGAGCGTGGAGAGGAGACTCTCGTGAATGTGATCGTCTGTGAGCGACTGGGAGAACTTGGAGCCAACATGGATGAAAGTGAAGCAGCCAACATGGCCGACGACGAGCTGCAGATTCAGAGCAGAGAGGCATTCTCCATCCAACCGATTTACACATTGAAGCAAAGTTAATGTTTATTATTTTTAACTCTATTGTGCTTTGATTGGAAGATAGAATGATCTCAGTTTAATTGTTTCCAAATATGAGGTGAGCTTTTTGGTATTTTTGTACACAAACAGCTGACGGAAACATCCTTCAGAAGGACACTTTGATGCTGTGTGAACATTTTAGAGGCTGTACTGCAACAAGGTGTCAGCTCTTTTGAGTATAACCCTCGTCTTTTTGCACACAAGTATCTGTACTTCAACTTCTGAGTTATTCTGCCACCTTTGCTCCTGACTGACGCCCTGCAGGATAAATTCACAATGAGATTTAAGGAGAAAAGACTCACAAACATTAGTCTGTGAGATGTGATTTCAGCCTCTCTGAACTCTGGACATTGTTTCATCTCAAACTTCCTTTTTACTCTTTGTCAGAGAAAATTAAAGCTGCCTTCTGCCTCTAAGCATCCTGGGAGTTTTCCTGTGAGGGTAATGGCCTAAAACCGCCTCGGCCGGCCCCGGCTGTCAGACCAGTTCAGCGTGCAGCCGAGTCCACCGCGGCGATACGCCAGAGGCCGTTGTGAGAGTCACTGAGGCCATTTTGTGTGTCTGCTTTTGACAGAGCTGTAATACATCACCCTGCGATGTAATCTGTCTCCTCTGTCCACTCTAATTGAGTCTCCAGCGGCTGCAGATCACAGCCCTGCCAGGAGCGAGACCCCCGCCAGCTTGGCTGCAGACGGCGCCCCCTCCAGGTGTGGAGGACCTTGCAGGCTGCCGTCACGCTGCAGAGGTTTTTGCACCTAGGCGAGCACAAGGAGCGTGAAGAATTAATTCAATCAGAACCGCCCGCCAGATTTCCTGCGATTTAAAAATAGAAACATTAATTCCAGGCTCATGCAATGTAAATCCAAATTAATTAAAACTGTATATCATTCAGCAAATAATTGGATCTCAATCATCTGTGTAATAAGAAGCGTTTGATTAATCTGCTGAAAAAAAGAAAAAAAACACCCAAAGTGATGAGACCTGTTCCTCGGCTCTCTGAGACGATGAAGTGCTCTCAGGATTGAATAAAAGCCGTGAAGAGGGGAGAAAGCGAGCACATGTTTACGATATCGAGATGGTGGAGATACGCGCGTGAATAGATTCTCATCCTCACCCGGGCTGTGTCTGAGGAGCGAGGGAGCGTGAGCGGGGATAATTTAGATCCAGGACTTAAAAGCTCGCTGTGCAGTGAAGGAGAAGTGTGTGCGACTCGAGGGCCTCTCCACAGAGGAGGAGGAGGAGGAGGAAGGAGGCCATGCTTGACCCTGGCTGTGGGGGGAGCGGCCCCCGGGGGTCAGTCATTCTTCTGATTTCTTCCATTTGGAGGAGCATGGTGGCGAGGCGAGATGATCCCGCCGAGCAGCAGGGACCAAACAAATGCTCACATTTGAGCCTCAGACGAGCAGCTTGTCTCTCGAAAACTTTGTTTTTCTTTGCTTCAGTCTGATCTCTGAGCAGTCGGGAGGTGGCGGCTTTAGAGAAACATGGTTCAAATCCAGGTTCAAATAGGTCCCTCATTAGATCTAAATGAGGATGTTTGAGCTACTCAGTACCTTTGGCCATGAATTAGATCTTTGTCATGATGAATGTTTCATAATAACCCACACTTTAAATACCTTTTATTTTATGTGTCCAACCACTGAACCTCAGGAGATAGATCTGCATTCAGTCATTTGTAGTCTTGTGTTACGGGGCTAACACAACCCCACAGCTAAATGCTGTCCTAGCGCCTAACGCTAAGGCCGGTGAGCCCGTAAATGCTAATGAAGATTACAGAGCCACCACACCCCCCTCAGGTGTGTCATCAGTACTGACCCTGCTTCTCCTCCTACTAACCACGCCTACCGCAACTTCTGCTGTTGAAAAATTGAGCCAATATGGAAGTGCAAAATCCTGCAGTTTTTCAAGTGTCCACTAGAGGCTGGCTGCAGAAGCACAGGAAGTCACATACACACCCATTAAAAAAAGCCTGTTTTTACAGCAGAAATTAATTTATAATGCCTGGTAAAAAAAAAAATGAAATAGGTCTGATTAGCTCATGTCTCGATCGGCACACGAGGGGTGAATTTTTAAATAACTTATCCGTTTTAAATTTGATAATAAACTGACAGAGTTCAAGGTTTTTAAAATACATGTAAAACAGTGGCTGAAACTGAAGCAAGTTTGTGAACATTTCCTCTTAGAATAATTGTTTTACTGTTTAATCTAATTTAGTCTCTTATTTTTATTGAGTTCATAAGCTGTTCACTTATTAACTAATTCATTCATACACAGTCAACGAAGCAGCGGGAGAAACTCGGGGTTAAGCATCTCGCCCAAGGACACATCAGGCATGTGGCTGCAGGAGCTGGGGATCGAACCCGCGACCTTCCAGTTGAGAGACGACAGACTCCACCAGCTGAGCCACAGCCGCCCTAGTGATGACGTCTTCATCATGGTTGGTCACAGACTGATAAACAGTTTGCTCTTCACATCGTTCCTCCTCGTTAATAAGATTTGATTGCAGCTTACCAGACACACACTTTCCCCCTCTTTTATGTAGCTATTAATCTTAAACTTTCTTCTAAATGTTCTCTAAGAAGGACTTTAGCTCTGCAGGACTCTTGAAGGACAGAATATAAAACTTGTGCGTGCAGGGATCCAGTAATCTGCTTCAAGGTGACATCCTGTTCTCCCTTTTCCTCTGAATCACAGGCCGGTTTGTAGAACCTCGTCTTTAAAACACAGATTGTGTTTGGATGATGCCCGTCGTCGCCCCCCACCCCCTGTCACAAACACCCCACTGTTTGTTACCTGACTGTTGGGTCACATCAGGAGTGATAACTGGGTTGCCTCCCGGATGGGTGAGCCTGGCCGGTGGGGGCGTCGCCGGGCCTCAGCTGCTCCGGTAATTTGCTCTGACACCTCATTTTAGGGAGCTTTCGCCTCCTCAGCCTGCAGAGCGAGCAGGCCGCTCAGAGACTTAATCTAATCACTGCAGGATGGGGAAAATATTACCCTCTTGTTTTCCTCTGCTGCAGAATGAGAAACAAAAAAAAAAAAAGCACAATCTGAAGGTTTGCTCACATGTGGCGTTGAGGCTGTGAATGTGCAATCTTCTGCAGGTTCATGTGCGATGTTGATAAAACATCGTAAAGTGCTGCTTATGAAGCTCTCACTGAATGCTTATCATATGAGATCAAAGTGTGTGTGCTCTGTGGTTCAACTGAATTTATTCTCTCTCTCACACCTACACAAACAGAAACAAAAATCTAATTATCAGGCCAGAGCAGACAATAAAAAATGTGAGTGTGATAACAAGGCAAAAACAAGAGGCAGAGAGTTTGAATAAATCTCGGCAGAAGCAAAAAGAAAGTTCAATATTTTGTTTGTTAATCAAGAGCTGGAGGCTTTCCTCTGGTCCCCCCCCCCCCCCACCCCACCCCACATCACAGCAGAGGAACAAGTCCCCAAAGCCCCGCGCGAATCATCAGAAAACACAAGGAAGCCGAGAAAGAAACAACACAGTCTTGAAAAGAGGCGCTCAGGCGCTGGAGGTTTAGTGAGCCAAAGAAAACTCCAATTAAGAAATGCAATAAATTCTGATGACCTTGGGCTCCGAGAGCTGCAGAAGAAACAATTCCTGCAGAGGTCGAACGCGTCTGTGAATCAACTCAGAGGAGCTGCAAAATAATATATATAACCAGAACCAAAGACCTTCACTTGACCTTGACACATTCAGCAACACCTCCAAAAATACTGTCGCCGCCTGCAGCTACGCTTCTTCTTCTCTCTCTGTGATTCAGCACACGGTCCTGTTTGTGAGGTGATGTCTGACAGGCTCCTCTTACAAATAATGAGTCAGACTCATAAAAAAAGAGACGTGTGAACGAGTCCCGGCTGCATGCAGACCCCCTTTTCTGAAATTATCCGGCTGGAAGTCAGAGGAGGATTGGCGGTGGAGGAGGACAGCAGGTGTTGTTGCACTGTAGAGTATTTACAGATGAATTAAGCTGTAATGTCAGAGGCTGCTCTGTCGAATGACTCGTTCTTTTGTCGAGGCGGGAGAGGGAGAGGGAGAGGGGAGGCAGCAGCGTGTGTGCAGAAGAGCAAACCATCTGTCTCTCTGCACCAGAAAAAAAATGATGGAAGTCTTCCTCCCTCAAACAAAGAGAAACCGATGGAATGCTGAGGTGAGATTAGTTTGGTTAGAGCTGCAAAGTTCACTGATTTGATGTGGTTAGTAGGGATGGGCTTTACAGAAATCTGAATATTGGAGTTCTCGCTAATTATCAATAATTACCCTAATATAAATACCCTGGATACCCTTGCTGGCAGCTACGCTAGCTTAGCATGTTGTGATGCTCGGACACTGCAGCGTGCAGAAGTCTGTCCTCCTCGACTAGATCGATGCAGTGAACGTGTGTGTGGATTCTCAAAGTGTGTTTTGATTGTTTTTAGCAAAATTAGTGACATACTCGATATACAGCGCCACAGGACTGAGTCCTAAAACCTGGAAGTAAGTTAGCATTTGGGCGCCATGGGGTCTAACGTCTAAAAGTCAACGGGGATTTTGAATGTGTTTGTGGTTAGACGCCTGAAATAAGGTCTGTGGTTAACACAAGCTGAAGAGATGTTGGTGTTTTGTTAGACCACATAAACTACGTTAGGTAAAACCTCCACAGTTTTTACTCGTCTTTAAAAAGGCGGTTGCTAACAAGTGGTTAAATGTGGCTACAGTGGTTGTCGGGGACATTAAACGTCATCACGCCGGACACAGAGGGCGGGAACTCTCTCACTAGTCGGAGATGTCTCCTGTAGGTTTAATCTTTAGGTTCAGGTGAATATTATGTTAGTAAACTATTTATTAAGCTACGTGGATTAGTTTATCGGAGATCGTCTGAAGTGCAACGCTAGTGACGTCACAATCATCCGACCGTGATGTAGCTAGCTTGTAGCATAACGTTAGCTTTTTACTTCTGTCGGCCGCATTAAAGCTTCAAACATCATAAAAATGGCGTTCATCTGTGAAGGTTATCCTGCTGAACAAAACGCCTACGCTTCAGAAACGTGTGTTTAACACAGAGATTATTTTCTGTAATGATCCAAAATCCAATGAAAACATCCCAGAGGAGGATTCTCGTTTGACCCCCATGGCGACGCTACTTCCGGGTTGGCCTACAAAAATACGTCATATGGTTTGTTCTCTATTGTCGTTTGGTTCATCTTCAAAACTACAGATTGTATTAGACCAGAGGTCACTATTAGGCAGCCGGCGTCAAAGGTGGAGTTGTACAGGAGACATCATCACTTCACCCTCAGCTCCGTCAGTCAAATGTTTCTGCACAGCGTCTGAACATATTTATCTGTTTGGATCGTCGGTGTGGGAACAGGCATGTCAGCGATTTCTCTTCCTGTGTCTGTGTTGGTGGAGAGGAGTCAGGAGAAAGAAAGCTGGAAATATTATTGAGTCGAATGCTTTGGCGGCGGTGCAAAGAAGGCCGGGTGTTATAATTGAAAATGAGCTGAAACTGGCTGACAAAAGCTCCGCTGAAGTGATTATCTTTTATTCATTAGAATTTCCATCTTGTGAGACCCCACCAGGAAGAAAATTGGAATTCACCGTCACCGCTCGCTCGCTCGCTATTTGGATTCAGCAGACGTGTGGTGGTGAACGTGCTCCTATTCAGTCAGCACACAAAGCAGGAGAACATGAACCCAGAGTCCAGATAACCAGGACCAGGACCAGGACCAAACGTCTGACAGGAGAGAGACAGCTGTAGATCACCGTGGCCTACTGGATTTATATAAACCATGAGTCTGTGATTCTTGTCTTTTATCATCCGCTTAGATGTGCGTTTGAAGATCTTTCTGGCCTATGCTTTGATTTTACAGGACAAGAGAGACTAGTCATGTGGGGGATGAGAGAATGGGAACTGTATTTTAAAGCACATATCGCCAAATTGGCCTCTAACCTGAAAGTGGTGTTTGGATTTTATGATAGAAATAAATCCTGCTTTTCTCTCAGAGTGAGGAAACTTCTTGTTTCATCAACCTTTCTTTGTTGTTGGATTATGGAGATGCACTGTATATGGGCGCCTCGGCCAAATGTTGACAGTCATTGGACAACGTGTATCACTGTGTGTCGAGATTTGTTACTGGTTGTAGACGCTTCACTCATCACTGTGACCTGTACACGAGATCTGACTGGCCATCCTTGAAGGTGTGCAGGTATAAACACCGGCTGAGTCTTATTTTTAAAAGCTCTTCTTATTTATGTTCATACCTTCAAAGAACCAGAAGCCACTGTGCCTTGTGTTCCTGTGATGTTTTTAAACTGTCTGTTCCTCGTGTCCGCACTGAGCTCTGGGAAAAAAGGTGTTCAGTTTTGCTGCTCCCTCTACAGGGAACTTTCTCCAAAATGACTCGAAAATGGCGGATCTCATTTCACTTAAAGCCTTTGACTCGATCTTAAAAGACTAAAAGGCCAGACCATTGGACAGTGCCTGATGTGTTTCTGAATTGTAATCTGTGATGACGACTCAACACTTTATCTGTAAACCAATTTAACTCATTGTTTGTGAACTGTTTCTTAATCATCAGGTCAGCCTTGGGAAAGAGGTGTTGATCTCAGTGGGTTACTCAACAATTCAAAAATTACCTAGTTGAAAGGCTTACTTTTTGATCCAGCAGATGTCGCCCTTGAGCACCAGCATGAAACCAAAACAACTCGCGCTGCATTGTTGTGTTAGCATGCTAATGTTAGCGATCCTTATTAAGCTCGTATCTTCACACTGCATGTAAATTTACCTGAAATGAGCGTGATCTAGAAACACAGTTAAGCAGTGAGTACAGTATGTTATTCTTCTTTTCTCTAGTCCCTCAATTAAACAACTTTTATACACGAGGGGAGGAGTCAGCCGGCCGTCCGGGCGATGTAAACAAAGTGAAGATAGGACTCTGAAAACTCTGAAAACATCACAGACAGTGGGACTCGGGTGTTACACCCATTGTAGACAGTCATGACTCACAGAGTTATTTTCAGAGGATATACTTGATTTATATTATATTTAAGTGTGAAAAATCACATATTCAGCTTTTAAATAAAGGTTTAAAAAAAGGGGGGCTCGAGGTCAGACTCGAAACTCATGGCCATGTCAAGAAAAAGTTGTGCTGTGACGGGGCTCAGACAGTACACAATAGAATCAAGCTGATTTTGTGGCTGATGTTTTCCCACCTCTAACGGTCAGGCTGTAAATTAAATCTTGTTGCTTTTGGTGTTTAAGGTTTTGCATGTTTTCAAATGTCTTCATACCAATTTCTGATACCTGTAATAAGCTAACTGAGGAAGTTTAAAGAGAGAACACATGTTTCTCATGAAAGCCACTTACAGGTTTCCACCACACACACTCACACATAGTAATGCATGACACAAAAACGTAATACTGATTAAAGCAGTTTAGTATTGAAGTCGGAGAATTCAGAACAATCTTTGTAAAAAAACAAGTGAACAAACAAATCACAGCAGTCCTATCCTGCATTCGTCTCAGGTCAAGGTGTCAGCCAGCAGCTCAACAAAAGCAATTTCTCAGGTCACCTGCTCTGAAGAAAAACGGTTGGGGAGGGGGGTCATCTTTTAGGCACGCTCTTTGGTCGGGCTCATCACGACTGGGGTCAGCGAAGGGGTTAACCACATCAGGACACTCAGCGACATGTTCCAGACAAACAAGAAGGAAAACCTGCAAAGATTTGTTAAAAAAGTGTTTAACTGTGTTCCCTTTTTAAACAAACATCTAGATGGATGCGACTTTCTATTCACACCCGCTCCTGAAAACACCACCGACACCGTACACCCACATCACGGCTGCTTCCTGGTTCCAAACACACCTCAGGTAAGCAGTTTGAGAGTTTTCTCAGCGAATGTTTTTAAGGAGGGGGTGAGATAACGAAGCATCGCCAAGACTCAAAAAGACATCTTAAAACACACACTGACTGCACAACTAGAGGACAGTCCCATTTAACTTCTTTATTTCCTGTTTATCCCATCAGAGCGATTTACTTCAGCACATAAACAGCTTTATTTTAGTATGCCAAAATTGCTCTCAGCCTGTGACTAAGCACAGTTCATATTTACAAGTTCATATTCAGATACAAGGTTTTTGAACCAGCACTGCACATTGGTGAAATCTCAGTTTTTCACATGAGGATTAAAACACAAGATCTGATTGGCTTTCATTTTAAGATTTGATGTTTTGGAATAACTGTTTCTTCCTGTTGTTGTTTGCAAAAATTAAGTAAAAATGTACTTTAGCTTTAACGATTATGTTGCAGATGTCAGGATATTAACTTGGCCTGTGGTTGTTCTCTCAGATGGTGTGCATGCGTGTGTGTGTGTGTGTGTTTTCCTTCTGCACAGAGGTAAACTGGTCATTATCAGCTATTGTTGAGGCTCTGCAGAGCTCCGGTTTGATAAATTGCACTTTGTGCAGAGACCCGATGGGATGACTGGAGGTCAAACATGGCATCCGGCTGGGGAAGCAGCTTTCCACTGATTCCCTCTGAGAATCACTCTTCTTACATTTGTATGGGCGAGGTCTGAAGCGGCTCCTTTTTCAAGGCTTCTCGAAAGCTCAGACAACAACGGGCAGCGGCAGGCACACGAGTAAACAATAATGACCTCAAACGATAACACTGAATGAGCTCTCCTTTGGCTCGCCAACTTTTATTCATCTGGGTCATGACTTCCTCTCCTTGAACACATTCAGTTAAAGTAAATAAAGCAGATTCCTAACTGTATAACATGACGGATGATATTACAGACATCATGTTCTGGCAGACCCGCCCACAGAAATAGCTTGGCCATATGGTTGAAATCAAGGTGTGTACATTGGATCAGTATACTGTTAGCGCTAGCCTCCTGGCTAACATTAGCTCCCTCTGCCTGGTCTGTTAACAAGTTCTTGTCGGGGTCAAATGTTGGGACGCCATTCTTCCACTGTCTTGTTTACTTTCAGGTCATAGTTCAGGCTCGATGACAGCAGCTACTGACCGGAGCTACATGCTGCATTCAGGTGCTCCTCAGAAGGTCACAGTTCCCGAGTTGGGAAGTCGTTCATCCGACTAAATAGCCAAATAGCCAATAATAGTTCAAGGGGACATATTATCCCCCTCCTCCACCTTTTCAAACAGTCCCCCTGTGGTCTAAATGAAACATCTGTGCTGTGCTTTGGTCAAAATATAACATGAATCAAGCACCAGAGGAGGTTTGTGACCCTGTATAAACCAGCTCTCTCAGAACGCTCCGTTTTGGTGTGAGTGTCTCTTTAAATGTAATGACCCCCCCCCGAGTTTTCCCCATAGACATCACTCCTCTGTAGAGAGAATAAAAATGTCGGACCTGCGTAAAAGTTTTGCTCTAGGCTGGGGGTGGAGTCCATGTGTGGAGATACCAGGGGAGGGGAGGGGATTTTTGTTTACCAGAATCCCACTGTGACATCACAAGGAGAACACATTTGAAACAGAGCATTTTTCTCTGTGTTGTAAGACTTATGCAGACCACAAACAAAGGACTGGATGGGTTTATTTCACATGTTGTGGGTCAGTAGACACACTTCAAGGGGGGCCCATGTCACCCCTGGCCACCCCTCTGGGCACGACCTTGTATGTTTGTTTATTTTGCCCAAAAAACGACCAAAAGTTCACACGTTCTGGCTAATGAAAAACATGTTTCATTCCCTCTGAATAACACTGTGTGAACATAGTGCAGACTGTGATTACATCGTTAGGTAACCAGTTTAATTAAATACAAACTGAAGGGTCAGAGTCAACAACCCACAAAAGACTAACAGTTTAAAAAAGATAATGCAATCAATTCCTTCATGTTTTATCAAACGAAGCGTACTAAAAGGTTGAACACATGACAGGAGAGGTTTTATAACTTCATCTGTAAAAACAACTTCTCCACGCTTGAACTCGATCAGATCAGTGCGCTGAATCCGACGCTGCAGGGCGTCAGCGAACGCCACCGTCGGCGCTGAGCACGCTCACACGCTCATGGATGTTTTTTGTTTTTTTTCTGGAGGTGCTTCAGAGATCAAGTTGTAGAAAATGAGAGTTTTAGCCACAGGCCGCCTGGCGTTGTGTGTTTGTGTGAGCGTGGGAGTGTGCGTGGGAGGATGGCATAGGATCAGAAACATATGTTTATTAAAAAGGCAGAAAACAACATCAGCTGTTTCCACTCATCGCTCTCTTTAACACCTCAGATAAATGAGGTTAGACAGCTTCAATTATCCCAAATAAGTGCAGCAATTACTCCTGAAACTCCTCGGCTGCTCTGTTTGTTAAAGACGACGTTAAAGAATGAGTTTGTGATTTTATCTTTGACTCTGTTCTGTCAGCGTTTCTCAAAATGACATCAAACAAGAAGTTAAAGGCTTTATATGTGATTTTTCACACTTAAATGTAGAAATCAAGTATCTCCTCTGAAAATAACTCTGTGAGTCATGACTGTCTACAATGGGTGTAACACTTGAGTCCCACTGTCTGTGATGTTTTCAGAGTTTTCAGAGTCGTATCTTCACTTTGTTTACATCGCCCGGACGGCCGGCTGACTCCTCCCCTCGTGTATAAAAGTTGTTTAATTGAGGGACTAGAGAAAAGAAGAATAACATACTGTACTCACTGCTTAACTGTGTTTCTAGATCACGCTCATTTCAGGTAAATTTACATGCAGTGTGAAGATACGAGCATAATAAAGATCGCTAGCATTAGCATGCTAACACAACAATGCAGCGCGAGTTGTTTTGGTTTCATGCTGGTGCTCAAGGGCGACATCTGCTGGATCAAAAAATCACATATAAAGCCTTTAAAGGTCAAAATAAAGACATTATACGGTAGCTTAGACTTCAGCTTTAACAGGAGTATGTCACAAAAACGTAAACGCACAAGTCAAGTTTTCATAGACAAGAAAATTGCCAAATCTATTTCTGTTCTAACCAATAGAAAAACATCAGTAATGCACCGCGAGTCAAAGTTCATTACTGATTTGTCTGTACATGTGTGTATCAGTCTTGGGGTAGCAACTGTTACTTATCTAGCCTAGCTTATGATGCTAACAGGACCTGCTGCGTAACGACCATAGACTGTAAATATCAAGGTAACGACATGTAGGCGAGCTGTCAGAGTGAACAGGAAGTCAGCGTTTTCCAAAGAGCTCCAGGAGAGTTACAGCTTCCTTTTGGATAATACCAGCCAACGGAATATGCTGCGTTTTGCGCACAC
>NC_083622.1:1996727-2001727 GCF_963584025.1 Labrus mixtus | reverse complement strand
GTCTGCTGCCTGTCTGCTCTCATTAAATCACCTCCGTGTGTGAAATGATGACGGGTTCAGATCCATCACCGTGTCTGAGGGCTGCTGTGATGTCAGAGGTCAGGGATCAGTGTTACAAGCAATCTGTAGAGTCCAATACAATAACATATTCAGCATTACTGGAATGCATTCATACAGTATGATCTTCTCACACTTACACAAAGATTCCTGAAACTATTCAAAAACGTCCGGGATGAGTCGCCTGTGTGAACGCAGACAGCTGGATTTGTCTCCCAGACATTGTCAGGACTTTCTCCTGCCAGCCACCCGAGTAAGATTTCCACTTGATGAGAAAAAATTCAGGAAAGTTCAACCCGAGCGAGCAGGCAGGGTGGATGTCGATTATAACAGCGAGCGGTGAGCGACGGCCTCGATCTCCCTGCATCTTATGGAGCAGCTTTTCACTCTTTTTCTGTTTCCAAGTTACCAGTATGTTCTTTTCCACTCTCAGTTTGTACTATGAATAAATCTAATTACACCCAGCATTTATAAAAAGGCAGATACGGTCACAGCGTCGGACTCTCACCGTGGATATGAAGTTAGCGTCATTTCCTGCCAGACTGGGAAAACTTCACCCTGTGATGGACCTGTGTGAAAAAGTAACTGAAGTGGAAAAGTGGATACTGTTGCATGTTTACGTCTTCAGAAACAGAAATACCAAATTAAATTGGTCTTACCCTGTTTCTGACAGCTGCTGACAATTTAATTGGAAGTTGAAATGCTGACTGTGGTGAACCGGCAGCAGGACGCCGGTTTCTGGACACGTTCATAAAGTACTGAAGAAACATTACTAGGGGGCCAAAAAATAATAATCTATCCTTTTTTTTTTTCATAGCGCCAATTCATTAGAAGTGTTAAGAGTGCTTTACAAAAGAGCATAATGGGATAATATGCAGGAAGGATTTCTCCTTTGTATTCCTCGTGTTCTTGTTGCCTTCACTTCCTCACCGCTGAGGTGGAGGTCGGAGCAGGATGTGCATGAATGAGGAATGGCGGTGGTTGTGGGGACGATGGAGTCCGATGGTGGAGGCTGGTCAAGGTTTCTTTATTCGTCTACTTGGGGAGAAATTTGTCTCGGATACTGGGAAAATGCTGCATGGACAATACATCAAAACAATATAAAAACAGTAATTAAAAATGTGCAAAATCAAAATGACATGGTCATCAGGTGGAAGATGCAGTAATCAGAAACGGGGATACTAGTATTAATTGTATACACAGGGATATGAATGACCAGGTTTCTCTGTGTGCATGTAAACGCCATATCCTGAATATGATCCAAACCAGGATACTCAAGTCTCAATGACTCCCAACTGAAACGGACTTCCTGCGTCCCTGAATGCACCATCCTGCCACCCAAACTGAAATCAGCGATAAGACATTTTTATTTATCCATCATCCGAACACCAGCGTCTGAATCTTGTGCCTTTTAATGTAGATCGAGGACTGCAGAGTGGACTGCGTTTACTTGCAGCCTTTACTTTTATGTTGCAAATGTTTTAAGGTGTGTCGTAATCAGAGTCGCAGAGTCTCATGCAGCTGAAGAAAATAAACCATGAAGTCTTATTTTCACACCAGAGCACATCTAATAACCGAGCTCGTAAGCGCGTAAGGTTTTAAAATTTGTCCACCTCTTACTGCAAAACAAATGTTTATGAGGCTATTACTCAACGTGATGCACGAGTCAGCCGTGTCCCTGCAGCCTTTTTCAGATTCATAGGGTAATATATATTACATGAGGCGGGTACAGGTCACATGTCTGAGCTTCTGAACCTTCATGGAGAACTACATTTTTTAAAAGAAGGAGTCTTTGCTCTGTTTGTGAAGGATTTTATGACGTAAGTTTTTAGGATTTTGGTTGCATAGCGATCATTCTTGCATGCAATACAGATAGTTCTCTTCACAATGATTTCAGGAAAAAATACCGACGTATCCAAATCATCATATTTGGATGATCAGGATCGGGGTGTGGCACTTGGACTTGGACTGAGCTCTCGTTATGATGCAGGTTTTTTCTACTCAAACTGATGCCTCTGTGTTTGTAAGGTATTTTTCCTCGTCCCTCCTCCAAGCTCTGGACTTGTGGATCAGACAGGCAGGTGGCCACCCCCCCCGACCCCCTCCTCGTGCAGCCTGAGGCGAGCTGCGGGGCGTTCATGCTGCCTTAACCCCGCTGTTTGCCACTGGGATGCAGGACTCTCAAAGTGGGTCAGAGGATCCATCAATATTACACGATGTGGAGCCTATTAGACGATGAATTCTTCATACCAACAAAAAAGTGAGTTTTACCTTCCAGACTGCCGTGGGGGGGTCTCTTCACTTTCTGACAGAAAAGGCAGCATGGGAGGCTAGAGTGTCCATCTTCTAACAAACACACAGAAAAGAGGGAGCACTGACTTGAACATATTCCGAGAGACCGATCGGATTGAGCTTCAAACTCACATTTATATCATCATATTTAATGTTTTTCAAACGGCCTACTGGACAGCTGTAATCACAACTGTACCAATTACTTTGTGTCACAGGAACAGTAGGCTCCGGGTTATTTGCCTAAAGGCATCAAACGTCAAAGGCAATTTCTCAGATTCCCCAAAAGTCGATGTAAAGATGTGCAATCAATCTTCAATATTTTTATTCTCAACGTAGTCCCAGAAATAGATGTTCAGTACATTAAAGGAGCAGTATGTAACTCTGACACCTAGTGTTTAAAATGGGTACTGCAGTCCAAATTCTAAACATCATAGAGAGCTGTCTCGCCTTCCCCCCCCCCCTTCCTCTCTAGAGTTGATGCTCACACAGGTCACCATGTGGTGGACTCTGAAGCTTCAGTGTTTATCCAGCTCTGCATGGGTCTGTAAACCTTTCTGTGTTCTAACCTCTCTCCATTTTTCAAAAGCATCTCCAATATTGATCCTAGTTTGAGCACGTTTCTGCTCGTGGAGCTTATTAGAAACATGCAGAGGCTTTTTAGGTCGGGTACAATCACTTCTATCTGAACCACTTCTCTTGCCCGCTTCCATCGCTGCAACACCTGTTGACCTGATAACTGCTCTCATATCTGGAAAACCGAGGGGCGTCCAAAACGGCCGTGTGGGCGGTCGCCTTAAAACCGCCTACCTTCTCTGGTCCAAACAAATCCAGAGCATTCAGGACCAGAATCTAAAGTTAGCAAGCAATATAACAATATGAAACAAGACCATAAGGTTGTAAACTAAATTGAAGAAGTTGAGTTATTTGTTGTGTAATTCAGCCTTTCCTTAATGTTTCTGTGATTTGATTTGGTTTAATTAAATGTTTATAAAGGCTTCTTTACACAAACAAACAAACAAAATGTCATACACACAAAATTCCACCATAAATGACGGCATACAAATATATAAAATATACAGAAAACCAAAGTGTTCAACACTCAACATTTAGGGGAGATTTGTGTGATTGACAACAAGAGGTAGCTGGTGCAGTTTCAAAGATTTCAGAACGATTTTTTACGAGCTTAAAATGGAATTTCGTTTAAAAGATGTTAATAATAAATATGTTTGTTTTACTGTCAGTGAAATTTCTTTAAAGGTAGAAAATTGGAGCCAGCAGGTAAAATGTAGGCCTAAAAAATAAATCTGAAATCAGTTGAAGAAAAATTGTAGTCAGTGCATTTCTGCTTGTTGTCATTTACACAAACAAACATGTAAAAATGGGGCCCAGGTTAAAAATGCTCATATTTCCCAATTTATCGAAGAAATCTGACTTCAGACTTCAGCAGCTGAGAGGTCGGGGGGGGGGGCACCTTCCTCAGTGTCACTTCCTCTTCAGGTCGGTGGAGGTGCTGACAGGTAAACGTCTGTCACATCTCCTCCTGGACTTCTGAGCAGTGTGTCTGGATCACGTAGCTCTCTGTGCTGGAGTCGGGGTGACTGAGCAGTTCATTTTCACCCTCGTCTTTCAGTGACTCCACAGACTCCCGGCACAGAGGGCCGCGCTGCGTTAGCTGAACACCATCAGTGCCGTTTGGTGTTAATTGTTATGCCAACGGTCGCTCTGCGTGACGCTCGTCTAAATTGCAGAGAAATGCAATTAACATGGACCAGCGGGACATTAAAAGCCATATTTGTCACTGTCAGGATCTGAGCAGGCGTCTGATTGCACAGCTGATTGGAGGAGATGGCGCCCCCGTCCTTTTCCTCCATAAAGAGGGGGGGAGGAGGAGAAAGCATGGAGGGAGATAACTTCAGTGGGGAGTCTGAACAGAGAACAGGAGATCCTGAGTCAGGATGGGAGCTGGGGAGGAAGACCGCCTAAGATTTCAGTTCCCCCAAGAAGGGATTCAAAGAAACGACAAATGAAGCAAACTAGAATTCAGCGGGCAGGTCACAGCCTGATAGTCCTGAGTCATCGTGCAGGGTCTGAGTACGATAAGGAAAGCCCCATCAGCTGTTCATAGAGGGGGACCAGGTATGTGAGGGGTCAGTGAGGGCTCAGTTAGTGGGGTACAAGCATAGACAAACAGGGATGTAGCTCTAGTGACATCACCTGTTGGTTTCTGAAGAGGCGTTTTGAAGCCTTACCATGACGGACGCCATATTGGAAATGCTGACTCTACCTAGCTTTTGGGCAACGATACAATTGCCAGAGACCTCAAAATGATTTTTGAACATATGGACCAAATTGGGCTGCTCATGCGGTGCAGTGGTTAGCTCTGTCCCCTCACAGCGAGGAGGTTCCTGGTTTGAATCCCCGTCTGACAGGAGTCTCTCTGTGTGGAGTCTGCATGTTCTCCCCGTGCATGTGTGGGTTCTCTCCGGGTACACAGTCCAAACACGTGCGCCTTAGGTTAACTGAGGAATCTAAAATTGCCCGTAGGTGTGAATGTGAGTGTGGCTGGTGGTCTGTCTCTATATGTCAGCTCTGTGATTGGCTGGTGAACAGTCCAGGGTGTAACCCCGCCTCTCACCCAATGGCAGCTGGGA
>NC_083622.1:1941727-1994227 GCF_963584025.1 Labrus mixtus | reverse complement strand
GATCGCATGACAGTTTAGAAAAGGACAACTGAATCCTGATTTGCAAAAATACTGAAACAGCAACTTTACATATTGCCCCCTGATGGGATGGAGGGTGCTACTTGTGTCTTCACATCATGGCATGCTAACATAAAGCGGGTGTAGCTACAGCGATGTCACCGGTCTGTTTGTGAATCCCACTTTCAAAGCTATTAATTTGCCAACAGTATATGTCTGACTCTTCATCAAGAAAATCTCATTACAGATAATTTAAACCTCCTTCCTCCGACTAGCAAAATATATAAAGCCTGGATTGCTAGTAAAACAAAAAAAAATCTTCCAATGTAGCGATCAAAATGTGCTTTCAATAAGACATTACCTCTCATTTAGGACATCACATCAAATCTAAAGACACAACAATAGCTGCCACGATGAAAACTAACTCCGAGTTGACCGTAGTCATGACGACCAGACGAAACCGACCTGAGGAAGAGAATATATTTACAGACGAGCTGATGTGTCCGAGTATAATCTACATGATGTTTTTTTTTTTTTTTTTTATCACAGCAGCACAAACAGCAACAGGACGGCAGCTTTTAGTAGCCTTTTTATGCAGCGGTCCTCGTCGTAACATCTGGTGTTTCCACGGCAACGATAAAATGAAGGATTTCTCTGGGTTTGATAACTGTTGGAAATATTTGAGGTCATGTAAGAACTCAATAAAATGTATATAACACAGGTTTAGTCAAAGTTTTTATTAATTTAGATGTTTTAATGTAAACATTTGACATATTACACCTTTAACAAGACGGTGGAGCTGGAGGCGGAGCTAAAGGTCAGCTAAAGCTAAGTGATGCTTTAGCTAGCAGCTCGGTAATTGACGTGAAGCTTTGAAAAGGTTTTAAACCATAGACTGTATAAAAGATGGACGTAGTCTCAGTGATGTCACCCTTTGGTTTCTGAAGAGGAGTTTTGAACTCTTGGTGGTCTCCGGGGAGGAAAATGCTGACTCAACCTAACTTTTGATCAATCAGTAACAGACAAAGAGGCGGAGCTGAGGCGGAGCTGAGCATTACGTCTCCTGGCAAACATCTCACCCAGCTGTCAGTCAACTCAGAGTGTGCCGATTTAGAAATGCGCTATTCAGGCCAGTTTAGTTTAATCCAGCTGTAAAGACGGGCTTTTTTTGAATGGGTGTCTATGTGACTTCTGGGGCTTCTGCAGCCAGCCTCAAGTGGACACTCCAGGAACTGCAGGATTTTCCACTTAACGCATTGGCTTTATTTTTTAAAATTACCCAACGTATTGGTCTCTTTAGGGTGAGAGGGTCAATAGTGCACCAAATATATATTATTATCTTGTACACATATCCCTGCATCAGATCCTTGCAGAAGATTGGATGCTGTTGTTCCCAGCAGGTTAATAAATATAGTGATTCAATGTTTGGATATGTTTTAATGTAGTTTGTCTTTTACTTTGAAACTTTTGCATAAAGCCGTGTCGTACCTGGAGAAAAGAAGAGGGAGACAGAATTCCCTACAAATAAATAAGTGTGAGATCAAAAAGCAATCAGTGTCATTTGTTAGTCTGCCTCTTATTATGATTAACTCTGAGAGGCTGGAGACAGAAGCAGATAACCATGTGAGGTGGCATGTTAGTGGAAACACAGGCAGGTGAGGAGAGAGAGAGAGAGAGAGAGAGTATACGAGTGAGCAAGAAAAAAAAAACAAAGAAAAGGGGAGAAAGAGAACAAAGGAGGCGGGAAGAAAAATGGATGCTGTGAGGTGGATTCATGGAGTCGATACAGTCAGTTTGTCTCAGGTAGTAAGACCACCGATATATCTCCAGAGAGAGGGAAGAAGGAGGGGGAGACAGAGAAGAGGAGAGAGAGGGGGGGAAGGAAAAAGGATGCATGTGAGGAAGCTGAAGACAAATAGAAGATAAACACACACTGTATGCACGCTGCACAAAAAAAGCATCTCACATCACCTGGGCCAGCGGTACAATGGAAGGAGGATAAATAAAAAAAAACCAAAAAAACGCTGGCAGCTAAAAGGAGAAGGGAAGAAAGAGGAGATGGAGAGAGTAGATTACTGCGCTCTCTCCTGCGCTATTCTTCATTTTAAGCAGCTTGTTGACCTTTCCAGTCAAGCCTGTAGGTGTAGTTCAGATTCTGCAGCAGTGCCTGCAGTAATTTAGGGGGAGAACTGGAGCAGCAGGGAGGTGGAGGAGCAGAGGGAAGCGAAGGAGAAGGAGGGCTAAAGAGGGAGACGGACAGGAACGAGGACACAGGAAAAAAAGAAAAGAAAGAGGGGATGTTGAGCGCTCCAAATGATTGCCTCTCATAAGCTTGTGTTTTATACTGCTTCAGATTTACTGTCACTTTATGGGGGGGGGGCGGTTATTAGAGTGTCCCAGCCTGCAGCTTGCAGGGCTTTGGGGGTGATACCTCAGTTTAAAGCGGCGATGGAAGAGTGGAGGTACATAATTCACACTATAGTACAGCCCCTGCAAAGACACAGAGGCAGGCAATCACACACCGGGCAATCACAAAACGGCGGAGAAACGCTTCATCAGACGGTAAAACGAGCTGTCAGGGAAAAAAGCTCTAAAAGCTTTGAGTGCCACGGGGCGCCAGGTGAGCACACACCTGCAGCTGAGCGCCAACAACACCTCATGTTTGTGATGCATGAAGGAAGTCGACAGAAAAGGTTCACAGCTTTTTTTTATATAGATGGTGTGTGCATTTCTACGAGTAAATAAACATAATGATGTAGAGACTTATAAAAAAAAGAAGCCAATGACTGTAAAGTAAAAATGTTTGTTTTTATTTATTGTTCATTTCTTTTAAAAAGCTAGATATGGGTAAATCTGCTTAAACTCATGTTGGAAATGTTACTTCCTGCAACATTTGATGATTGCGCACCACATCCGGTATAAAAGTATGACGAATTAGAACTATAGAAAAGGAAGTCTTTCTTAACTCTGGCTCACACTGCGGGATAATCGGGCCGATTTGAGCTCCGATTCTTCCTTCCCGACAATCGCAGGCTGCCCCGACAGGCAGCCCCGACTCGAGGCTGCTCGGACCCGATCTGATCTGTTCAGATTATCTCGTAGTGTGAGCGGTACAAAGATCCAATGTTATCGTCCCCGATCTGCCCGGCGATCGTCGGGGACGCCCCGATTTATTTCAAACATGTTTGATATTTAGAATTCAAAATCTTGACGATTACGTCTGGCAGAAGTTGTGTGTGACTACAATATAATCACGAGAGACAAGGGAGGACTGTAGTCATGACGACCAGCGGCAGGACGCAACCCGGCATTTTTCTTTTTGGGTTACTTTTCTGTACAGATCATCAGTGCAGCACTTTTCTGAAACTTGTCTCCATATATCTACGATTGTATCAACGTTTCTATATCCTACAACAACTTCCACTTCCTTCTCTTTCACCAACCGTCGTCCTTTGTTTTTTTTTCAAATGAAACTTTATTAACAATTGTCAACGCTCTGCCCCGATTTCACTCGTACAGTGTGAGCTCTCCGGCCGTGCCCGACAATCAGGTCGTACAGTGTGAGCACGTCAATCTCAAGGTCTGGTCGGGCGTCGTAAACGATTCAGTCGTACAGTGTGAGCTGACATGACACCCCGACTTTTATACAATCGGGGAAAAATCGCACCGTGTGAGCCAGGCTTAACAGGGGTGTAAGCATGTGTGTATTTTTCCCTAACACAGTGTCCTAACAGCGTTATATGTCGCCTCTCATTGCACATGATCGCACCACACTGCATCCGTCTCTGTCAACTTTAGTTTCCCCTTGTAAACAATTATGACATCTAGTGCTTTTGTATTGAAGGTGGACAAACTGAAGTGTGCTGCTTTGTATGTAGGAGCTGTTGACTCAAACGCCAACGCTCAGAAGGCTCGTCAATAAACGACTCGCAGTGAGACGGAAAAAGTTTTTCTTCTGTGTTGTTGGCTAAACATTTCAGTCACAGATGTGGATACTATAAATGCAACGTCATCTCCACTTTTTTTACAACAAGCTGACAAGCTTAGCTGAGTGAGAAAAGCAAGTGTCAGTGCGGTGTAGAGCCCGCTCCTACCTTGGCGCTCGTCCGTCTACCCGAGCGTCAGAGAGGAAAAAAGAAACGGGGCGCCGGGGTGAAAACGGGGCACCGCGTCGCTCGCAGGCAGTTAGGACACTCCAATTGGAAACGATAGAATCAGGCTGATTTTGTCGCTGACGCTCGCTCGCGTCCCATGCTGTCAGAACAGGCTGTAACCGTCACCGTATGGACCCCACGGTTCAGCTCAGAGTGGAGAGTCTGAACATCGAGCTAACAACATCTAGCTCTGTCTGGTTTGTCTTCAAGAGGAGGAGAAAACAAAGTTTTTTAAATGTTTGAATGGAGGTCTGATCGATCTTTTCTGGTGCATTACAGGACGTCTTAACACTGATTGGTTTCCATGACGATGCATCCGGCAGGTTTGTCTCTCAAGTTCAATACGTTTTGATCTAGAACTGTTTGACCAGTATGGATGGGCGCCAGGATGTCATTTCAGAGGATTGTGTTCAGCTGACTTACAAATAGTTTTTCATGCACACGCCAAAGCCCACTGATACGTGATTGGTCAATACAGCTCTGGAGTACAAGCGTACTACAAAACAGAAATCAAGACACTTTCACATCCTGAAATCCAGAAGCCCGTCTACAGATTCTACTTATTTATGTAGAAACTGTGTGTGTGTGTGTGTGTGTGTGTGTGTGTGTGTGTGTGTGTGTGTGTGTGTGTGTGTGTGTGTGTGTGTGTGTGTGTGTGTGTGTGTGTGTGTGTGTGTGTGTGTGTGTGTGTGTGTGTGTGAGCCATATGTCTCGTGATAATCTGTGTCAGTATGTAATTCTCTCTATATGCACATAATAATCTGTTAGCATGATTGTTATTGCCACACAGGTAATTGAAGCGATTTATGTAAAACGCTTTCACACACTCGGTTCAGAGTGATGACTCAGAGTGTGAATAACACAGAGGAGGAGGAGGAGGAGGGTCGTACTGAGCACGTGCACAGCCCTCACTTCCCCCATCTCTCTGTATGTCACTAGCATCATTATCCAGTTCCTCCTCTACGCCTTGGACCCCACTTCAACCTTTTTCTTTCCTGCATTATCATGTGAAAAGCCACTCCCCCCCCCCCCCCCCTTCATCAGGCGAGCTCTTCAATTGGGAACAGATGTTTTTCCCCTCCCTGGGAAATGATTCGCTCCTCAGTGACAGAGGGTGGCGGCCCCTGCTTTATAACTCGCATAAAAAGCCTCTTAGACGACAGCATTCACAGGAAATATGGGCCCATATTCATTCTTTAAATTTGGGGCCAACTGGTATAGAAATAATTACAGAGTGAGCGAGCCTCCGGGAACGCTGAGAGAGAGAGAGAGAGAGAGAGAGAGTATTCAGCGGATCGCCAGCAGCATATCTATTCAACAATGTTAAAGCCACACGGCTTCAGGTGTAATGACTGTTCATCAGGCATATCAGGGGAGGGAGCTCAGTCACAGGAAGAGCTCAGAGTCAGAACCTCCTTTGCTGACGTGTACGTCTTCAGACAGATTATAAATGAACTATATAAGACTCTAAAGCCTCAAACACAGAGCCGCACTCTTCCATAACTAAGAACACTTCAGGGATATTGTGCTGTCTGTGATTAGGAGGTAATGAAAGAGGAGGCCGCTTTTTCTTGGTTAATGAATATCTTGCTAATAAAATGGTCAATAATGAAATAAAATCAGAAATACTTTACATTTCTAGTTGATGAAAAAAAAAAAAACAACCTTGCATCTGATGTGAGGTCCAATAGCAGCTCTGGATGCTTTCGGATGCTCCGCCCCCTACTGGACAAATTGGGAGTAAATTCAGTCTCATGAAATACATTTTGACATTTTGTGGACGTGTTTTCTTCTCACTGTGTCTTATCATGCAGGTATCAGCCGGTGGTTACAGGTGACAACAATCAGACATGAATGGTCCGTTATACTGTACGTAACAGCCTGCTTCAAACGTAGACAAACAAACAAATGTCCAAATCATCCACACAACGAAAACGCTGGTGTACCGTTTGGAAAAATAAATGATGTGCAGTGTTGGTTTGTTTGAATAGAATTGGCAGAACATCCATGTATATTTTATAAACTGGTTTGAAATGAATTACATTTAAAAATCTCAGAACTAACCATAGACTTTAATACATGAATTTGATATTTAAACAACATGAGTACTGGGCTGCATCAGGAATAAAATAGAGCCTAAAGACACCGGTGCTGCATTTGCACAGGCTGTAGATCGGCCCTACGTCTCTCTCTCACACAACGCTGTGGCACCGTAAAACGTAGTACAGATCTGCTGTTTTTACAAGGCAATCCCATACAAGTGAACGGTTAATGATCAGCACTTACACTTACTACTACTTATTTTTTAAGTTATTTTATCAGATTGTAAACTTTACATATGCTGTGATGTGAACACAGCATTAATATCGCTAGATAACACCGGTCACTCACCAGGACACAGCCCGGTTCTCCTGTCACACCACAACTTCAACTTCTCTCATTTGGCCGTTATTCCTCCTAATCCTGCCCTGTTCCTGGTCTCTGTCACGCCTAACAGGTTCATAACTATAAGCCTGTGGACCATCATGTGCATAGGAATATACATTTTATATACATATATACATATCTATGTTTATTAATGTTAAACAGAGGCAGAATCAGCGGGACTCACCCATGTGACGTCACGTTCGAATGCCAGTTTTTAATGCAGAAGTAAATGCAACCGTATTAAAATGTCTCCCGGAGACCCTGTGGTTTATTAATTTCGGTGTCTAACCACAAACCCATTCAAAATCCCCGTTGACTTTTAGACCCCATGGCGCTCAAATGCTAACTTACTTCAGGGTTTTAGGTCCTGTGGCGCTCTATACTTTAAGAGAGTGAATATTATGTAGCCTAAATCAGATCATAAAAAACATATTTAGAAACTTTTTGTGGATTTGGGTTTGCAGGGGCTTTAAGTCTTGACCTTTGACAAAAACACTGACATGCTTTGACTTTCACAACAGTCACACTTCATTCTAAACAAATAATGTTTAATAAGAAGCAGAACATTTTATTTTGTTATAAAATATAATTGATTTATTTCCAAAATTTTAGCAATGCATTAACTGATGGGTAATTTAGAGTAGCCAATGAACCTAAAGTGCATGTCTTTGGACTCTTGGAGGAAACCGGAGCATCCCGGAGAAAACTCCACATGGACACGTGGAGAATATGCAAAACTCCACACAGAGTGAGGTAGCAGTGCTAGCCACCGCACCACCGTGCCGCCCTATAAACAAAGAAAACCAACAACAACACTGAAAGAGTGATGCAGTCCATA
This sequence comes from Labrus mixtus, assembly GCF_963584025.1. Lineage (NCBI taxonomy): Eukaryota > Metazoa > Chordata > Actinopteri > Labriformes > Labridae > Labrus > Labrus mixtus. The sequence goes on along the minus strand of NC_083622.1, from coordinate 1,986,811 downwards.
TGCTGGACTACATCACTCTTTAAGTGTCATGTTGATGGAGTTCACCCAGATGGTGTGTTGGAGGATATTTAGGTGAAGGTTACTTTGTAGTTAAGTTGGAGGGATTGAGGTGAGCTGATTGCTGAACGTGCAATCAGCTTGACTGACTGAATGAAAGCTGGGTGTTTGTGTCTTTTGTTCTTTAAGCGGGAACATTATCTCCTCAGCTTTCTTGGTTGACGCCTGCTCCAGCTTGAGTTGTTGTCTGATGGTGGAGTTGTTGTTGGTCTTCTCTGTCTCAAGATCAGAGGCAGCTTTATCGGCTGTCCTCTGCAGCTCAGAGTTCTTGGTCTTCTGCTCTCTGAGTGCATTCTCCAAAGTTTCCTCTCTCACCAAGCCCTTACTGTTCTTCTGGGACTGGGCGACAGCGGCCTCATGGTACCTCTGAAGAGATCGGTTTTTAGCTTGTTCGTTATGGAGGTCTGATGCCAACTGTTTGACTTTGTCTTGCAGTGAAGACACAATTTTCTCTCTACCTTCAACTTCCGTTGAAGTGAAGAATCTGAATATTGAAGTGAAGGGATTTGATTTCCTGGTCTTTCTGTGGACTGTTTTCAGCTTTTTCTCTTTGGAGATCTGAAACCAACTGTCTTATTTTATCTTGAAGTGAGGAAACAATTTTATCTCTGGCGTCTACTTCAGTTTTTAGAGAGTGAATACTGAAGTGAAAGTGGAATTAAAATGTGGTCTTTCTGCAGACTTTCCTTCTCTTTCTGCAGCATCCCTTCATGGCGTTTGGAGAGACTACGGTATTTTGACTTGGTCAGGTCGTAGTCTTTTGCCATGGCCTCAAATTTGGCCTTGATGTCTTCATTGTTCTTCCACAGTGTCTCCAGTTCATAGGTCAGATGTTTCATGGACTCAGACGTATCAGCTTCTGCCTGCTGTTGTTTTTCCAAAGCGTGGGTCTTCTCAGAGAGCTCCCTTTTCAGAGTCTGAATCATTTTATCCGCCATAGAGTGCCGAGCTTTCACCTTATTAATTTCCTCCTCATATCTGCTGCTACCTTCTCTGTCTTTCTGCAGCTTTTCTTTAGCGAGCTGAGCAACCAGTCCCCCCCTCAGCCTACCCAGTTCCTTTTGCTGACCGTCCTCATGCTGGTCAATGACGATTCCTTTCCACCTTTCACTTTCAATTAAATTCATCTTCTCACGCTTTTCTGTTTCTTCTTGCTGATTGTGACTCAGCTCTAGCCTGTTTTTGAGATTCTCAATAAAAGCATTTTTCCCTTTTAGCTCAGCTTTCATTTCCAAGATGGTGACTTTCAGCCTTTCATTACTGCTTTGGAGTCCTTCATGTGACTGCCTCTTGTGCTTTTGGAGAGCAAGTTCAAACTCATTTCGCAGTACTTCATTCTCAGAAGTTAGTTCTTGGTTTTTCTGAGTCAGGCATTCAAGTTCTTTATCTTGCTCTTGCTGCTTGGACAAAGAAGCCTTAAGGTTCCTCTTGAGAGAACTATTTTTTGTTTGATTGTCTCCCTGGTTTGAGGACAACTGGTCGAGTTTGTTCTCTAGTGAGGAAACCGTTTTGTCTTTAACTCTCATTTCTTTTTGAAGATTCTGGAGATTAAGGTTCAGGGATTGGATTCTTTCATCTTTCTCAAGGCTTTCTTGAGCCATTAGAAATTGCTCCTCAGAACTGCTGGAACCTCTTTCTTGCCTCCTATGCTTTTGGAGAGCAAGTTCAAACTCATTTCGCAGTTCTTCATTCTCAGAAGTTAGTTCTTGGTTTTTCTGAGTAAGGCATTCAAGTTCCTTAACTTGTTTTTTCTGCTTGTACGAAGAAGCCCTAATGTACCTCTTGAGAGAACTGTTTTTTGCTGCATTTTCTTTGAGGTTTGACTCCAACTGTTTGACTTCGTTCTCTAGTGAGGAAACCGTTTTGTCTTTGACTCTCATTTCTTTTTGAAGATTCTGGAGCTCAAGGTTCAGGGATTGGATTCTTTCATCTTTCTTGAGACTTTCCTCCTGCTCTACAGCAAGGCGATCTTTCAGTTCAAAGACTTCAGCACGTGCTGTATCGTTTATCTGACCGTTGATTTCTTCAAGAGTCTGTAAGAGGTTCTTAACCATCTCCTTGCTTTTTTCAAGCTCTGTGACCAGCTCTGCATTCGTCTTCTGCCGATTGAACACCTCAGCCGTCGTGAGCTTCTTCTCAACCTTGATGTTGTCTTCATCAGCTTCCCCCTCCTCCTGCTGTTTATCTGGAATATCTTCTTTTACTCCCAGCTCCTGCATCAGGGCATTCATCTCTTCATCGATGGATCCTTCTTCCTCCATCTGTAAACCATTGGAGAGGCTGTGGACTCTGTTTGAGACAAAGGGCTGCTCCTCCTTCTTCTTAATGACCCTTACCCCTTCTTCATCTTCATTTGAATCCCATTCACTGAACTCTTCCTCCTGTATCAACTGCTGAGGCTTCTTGTTCACCCCAACTCTCTTCTTTCGACCCTGTACCTCCTCCACAACATCACAAATGACCTTCCTTTTCTCAGTTGCAAACTTTTGAGTCTCCCCTTGTTTGTTTGCAGTGTCCTCATCTGAACTCCAATCTATGTACTCCTCCTCTTCTTGAGGCATGTTCTCCTCTTTATCACAACTGCTTTTAATGCGGGTAGCCTTCACTTCACTTCCCCTGTAGTTGGGTAAGTTAAAACGTACTGACTTACGGGTGCTCATTTTCTTGTTCTAAGAAATGACTAACGGTTAACTAGTATTCAATGTAGCTGGGATAACACCTGGCTATTATAAATTCCTACACAAACAGATACACGTGTCCTGTGTCAATGCCTGAAGTGTGTGATGAGCATGTACAATTAACAACCAGACTCCTATCAGGGAATCAAGCATCATCATCAAAGCCCTTTTGAACATTCCAATCTTCAAAGGCAAGCTCTAAAACAGATTCAACATTCCGTCTTAAAGGGCCAGCTCACCCAATTCGAACACAAACAAAAACATTCCGTCTCTTAACCCTTTGATGCACAACATATGCACACCCCTTCCAATGCACAACATGGGTCAAAAATGACCTGCATTCATTTCCCAGGTTATTTCATGCTGGCTCAAGTTTTTCTTTGTTCTATCTTTTGAAATCAATTTATTTTATGATTGAATATTCCAAGTATTCTTTAAATATCTTGTTTTTGATTACCACCGATCATTATTTCCATTTTTCCTTTCATGCTTTATGAACAAAAATAGTTTTTATATTACTACATCAAGTTTACACACATGGGTCAAAAATGACCCATTCATCCAAGTGTGATTTAAAATTAAATGAATTAATACTATAATAATAATTTGTTTCAAGTAATTACTTTAGCAGTGAGTGGAGCCAAACACTTATATATTTAATATTGGCAACATGTTTATTTGTCATTTTGTCACACATACACATAACTCTGATAACAGATAACACGGCTATTGAACTGAACTGTATCTGTAATTTAACAACTGTAAACTGGTGAAATGTGACCAAACAAAATAAAATACAACTGAACACATCACTAGAGCACAAATTGCCATCTCAATTTTGACATGCCTCACAAATGATCACTAAGTGTTTGTGCTCCTTGCACACAGGCCTGGTGCACTGGGAACACCAGCTGCTGACTTTTCTGTCTTTGGAAACTGGGCAGATCGCGCACCTCTTCCTCTTCCTTTGGCCCTCCTGTCTGATGTCCTCTTGTGGCTGGGTGGTGGCTGTGTTTTGTTTTTTAAACCCACATCTTCCCATTGCCTCAATAATATGCTTTTGGAGTTTGGGCGTGCCCTCCATGCGGCATGACGAGCTCTTTGCCCAGCTCCTTGATGAATAGCCAGCGTGCATTGTTCACACCACCCATATAATCAGAGTGTTGTGCAGTGAAGTTGGTGTAGGCATTGAGGGTGGCAACATCTAGCATATTGTACCAGAGAACCATGGGCCACCTCAAGGTTCTCCGCTTACACGAGTAGTTGCTAACCATCTGATCCATTGTGTGGACTCTTCCTTTTGTTTTGTTGTAGTACAGGATCACTTCTGGTTTCTTCTTCTGACTGCTGTCATCCACTGCTTTGTCATCATGCACGGTGCTCAGGAGGGCAACAGCTTTTCCCTTCTTCTGCACATAGCTCACCATGGTCATGTTGCCATTGAATCCGAATTCTGAACTATGAATCTCCCGTGATTTGGATGGCTTCATGATAGGTGGTATGTCCAATTTGTTCTGGCGAAGAGTTCCAACAATGGTAAGGTTCTTCTCGAGGAGCTTCTCAGCCAGCGGGACACTGGTGAAGAAGCTGTCCATTGTGATGTTGCGACCTATGAGAGGGGGAAAGATTGTAAATTTACTCAACATGGAATTCTCTAAAATCTAACACCATAATCTGTTGCATTGCATTGCATTTTATTCTATTTTACTATTTTTCTTATAGAGAAATCAATTAAAAAAATAAAATACACATTATGAAAGATTGGGAAAAATGATGTAGGTATTGTGCTAAAACTTATACATTAATTTCTCTATTGTACTTTATATTCACCTGTCTGTCTGATTCCACTGCACAATTCTTGGACGACATTCTCTCCAAGGTTCCTCTGAACCTCCTCTCCTGGCTGTCTCCCGGTATAGACAATTCCATCTATTGCATAAGGTACCCTTGTGTCGCACATCCAGAAGATTTTTATCCCATATTTTGCAGGCTTGCTGGGCATGAATTGCCGTAACTTGCACCTGCCTCGGAATGGCACAAGCTGCTCATCTATGGTGACACTGGGGATGAACTTTCTTCTGCAGTTGTGCAGGAAACAGTCCCACACATACCTAAATGCCGCCATGTGGTCTGTTTCCAGTCGCAGAGTCCTGGTCCTCTCGTCAAATTTGTCTTGATTTCAGACTCTGAATCAAGACAAATTGCCTCCTCATCTGGTTCTTCCTGCAGCATCGCTACAACCATCTCAGTAGTAAATCTGGGAACAGCCATAGTCTGGATAAAGAAAATCAAAAGCACAATAATATTTTCAGATGCACATCAATATACATACACATACATACAGTTTTATTTTGGTGACTTTGCTCAGTAGCCTAGCAATCTACTATGCTAACTACTTTGCTAAGTAGCCTAGCAATCTACATAGCTAAGTAGTTAGCTAAGCTAACTACAATAGAATTAGCTAACTAAAATAGAAGTGTCAACAGCTAGCTAGCTAATAGTCATTTCTTGTAACTTTCTGACAAGTAATGTACTCACTCTCAAGGTAACCTAAACCTAATCAAATGTTATGTACAGTTATCTTTCACAATTGTCATCAAATATTTTCTAAAGTGACGTTAGAACAATTGAAAAACAATACTTATGTATTAGATGTGCCAAGGGAGCATGTGGGTCATTTCTGACCCATGTGTGTTAACTTGATGTAGAAATACAAAAGCTGTGCTCGTTCATAAAGTAAGAAAGGAAAAATAAAAATGATGATTTGTGCTTAACAAAAAAAAGATATTTACTGCATACTTGGAAAAGTAAATGATAAAATTAATTTATTTCAAATATATATCATAGAAACACTCAGCCATACATGAAATAACATAGAAAGTGGATATGTTGTGCATTAGAAGGGTAGTGATACAAAAACGTTTTTTATTCAAAAAGTAAGAAAGGAAAAAATAAAATAAGGATGTATGATGATCAAAAACAAGTTAATTGAGGAATACCTTGAATATTGAATGATGAAATTAATTTATTGCAAAGATATAGAAAATAAAAACTCACCCGGGTCACTTTAGACCCATGTTGTGCATCAAAGGGTTAAAACCATTATTACTATTATTATTATTTTGACAATTCATCATCAAAATTCATTCATAAAATATTTTTTGACATAAAATTTTAGATTCCAGATTTTAGAAACCAGTAAATGTTCTTCGAACTTCAGGCTGTCTTGGCTAAAGCTGCCTCTTTCTGAGGGGCCTTTCTGGTCAGAGGCGCTATTGTCATAGGGAAGGCAGGCAACTGCTTGGGGCACCAGACCAGTAGGGGGGCCCTGAAGGATGAAACAACACCAAACTCCAAACCTCCCTAAGGGGGGCCCTATCTGACAGCACTCACTCTCTTTGCCCTGCTAAGCGTTGCATGCCATATTGCTGTGAAAATCAAAGTTCGTCAATGAATGTCAGCAAAAGACAAATGAAGAGGAATTTTACGTCTATAGGACAGAAAACAGAAACAGGAAAAAAGAGGAAGAAGTGTATGTGTCGCGACTCTGGCAGACATAATGGTGATGAACGCTGGTTGGAAGGCCTCGCAATTGATGTTTGCCTATGGCCCCAACAGACTCTAGAATCCCCGCTGTTTCTGGTTCATAACCACCTTAATGTGGTTGTATTTATTTTATGAGTTAGGGCACTTTTCAAACTAACATAGGCCTACTTCAAACTGGGAGGAATTTTTGGGTAGCCTTCATCACTCTGTCTTTCTCAAAAACAATGAAACTAATGGCAATAACAACAGCATTTATTAATTTATTATGAAGCAAGTTTCGCCACATGTAAGCTTACATTGGTGGTATAAAACAGAAATGATACTTTTACATGAGGGAGAATCCTCTCTCTGCAAACAGCAGTCCACTTCTTTGGTGGAGAAAGGGTATCTCACATACCTGCAACTCTCCAAGCTGGCTATCAATTAGTGTATGCCAGAAACGTTTGTTTGCTTTGAATGGGTGTTCTCATCAGCAGGTAATATGGTCAATAAAAAGAGAGCTGCACTCGACCCCTTCAAGTTAAAAGACTTTTTCTGGTTAATAATATATATTTTTTAAAGTTAGTCCTTTAGGATTGTCGACAGGCTGTTGGGGCGTTGAAGAATAACAGCCCAAGTACATAAGACAATAGTGCAGGGGTGAGGAGTGCAAAGGATGCAAAGTTATCCTGTTATATGTTTTTTATTGCACTTTTCTGGAATTTTGTAGTTTGTGAAAAAATGCTTCTTAGTTCACTAAAGATACAAACTACTTGGTATCAAAAGCAATTTGGGACATATTATTGTAACGCTGCTAGCTCTAATGAACATTGACTGGGCTTAAATATTTCACCTACCGTAATGCAATGTCCCTGACTGGTTTGTAGACCACGTTTTTGATGCCTCATGTTTGGCTAGTTGAAGAAATGTTTTGTTTTGTAACTAAAAGTTTCCAAATTGGGAGCAGAAGCTGAATGCACTTTGCTTCACCTTTATTATCCTTGACTTGTCGCTGTGGTAACGACTTGTTTATCACAGCTCCTCCTCTTCTTTATGGACTCTAAATGGGAGTTAATTTACAAAATGAACACCGAGCATTAACAGAGACATGAAACTAGAGGTTGAGAACATACATTTACAAGAAAAGGTTATTGAATTCGCAAAGCATTTTAAAATGTTACACAGTTCGACAGCAGAGTATTTGTAAATGCAGGATTATAACCTTTTTCTACCTGTTACAAATGACATTTTTTAAATAAAAGGCATACTTTTAAATCATTATTGTGATGTCCTTGGAATGATTGTTTCCTTGTTGATTAAACAGAAATTTAAGGTCAGTTGAATTAAACCAAGTCGAAAGGTTTGAAAACACTGTGAAGTTATTTAAAATTGTCTGCTGGTGGACAATTCAAACGTGATGTTTGTACATTTTAAACTCAATTTTCTGCCCCAAAACACTGCCAAGCCGCGTTGCTCCTGCGGGATTGCTATCCGTTCATACTGTGCTTGTTTACATCCAGGTTGTCGAGCAGGGCCCATTAAGCGGAGCTACAGCCAGTCAGTGGCTACAGCCCCAGCTAGTGGCCGGAGTCTGCATTGCAGTTTAATTATTACATTTGACTTGTATGGAGGGCCAACTAGCAAGGGTGAGGATGTTTTACCATTCATCATCATTATAGTTATACCTATCTTTCAGTATAATAAGTGTGTTATGTTGTATGTCAGTGTATCTGATTCCTTGGATGATTTCCTCAGCTGACTGACCTCAGCTCTCGAGGTCTTGTCTAACCGAGTCCCTCCAAACTTGTTTTCCCAGTATGTTAATTTCTGCTTGTGCTTCTGCTGTCAAAATTCAAATCAGTCCATCATGAACAAAACATGTTTCCGTGAGCTGTGAATGATCCCTCTGAGCAGACAACACTTCTGACGGACTAGAGGGGAGGATGGGAGGGTGGGTCGGGCATTTTCCTCCCCAGCAGGCTCATTATTCATTTAAAAAAAAAACTTTCAAAGAAGAAACAACACTTTTCGAAAGATATTGCTTTTGCTGTCCCCATCAATCAGTGGTTATCAAACCAGCGTTTTCTCCTACTCTCGCCTCAAATATTGTTTAATCAATGCAACGTCACCGGGCGGCTGGCGGCTTGTGCTGCACCGCGAGTTGCAGATGAAACAGGTTAGTATTTGCATGGCACTGCCCGGGCTACAATATGATTTATGGAATATAGGCTGCACACGGCACAGTGCTGGAAATGTCTTCTCTCATTTAAAGGCAAACCTCGAAAAACAAACAATACGCGATTGCCACTTACTTCTATTTGAGGGGCTGAAAACAGATTTTCATCGGGAACGGGTTTCTCATTAGCATAGAAATGAATATGATGACAGATAATGAATATATGCCTCTCGATGCTGCGCAGCCGTTCCACAATGATCAAGTGTAGAGGCAGGGGGAGAAAAGATTGCAATTTTTTTTTTTTTTTGCCAAACTGGTTGTGTGAGCATTAGCATACTGCGAAAAAGAAAGAGAGAGAGAGTGTGTGTGGTTCTTTGAAAGAAGGCGGAGTGGTGGAGAGAAGAGGACAAAGTCAAGGTCAGCTTTAGATAGAGAACAGCCTCCCTGTAACTCTCAAACTAATCTCTCTCTCTCTATATATATATAACACACACAAACACACACACATGCTCGCTGTCACGCCTGCTCAGCTCTTTGGCCGTGGAATGAGGTGTCACATTTGGTTGCCTGGGGGAAGATAAGCTCATTATTAGTTTCTAGCCTGCAGATAAACTGACAGAAACAGATTCCTGAATATGCAGTTCATTCTGTTCAATCAGGGGGCTACATGTGTCATTATCGTTTGATTCTGAAGCAGCAAAAAAAATAAAAAAATCACTTAATCTTCTTTTCAATAATAAATGAACGTGGTCTCAAAGGAGACATCAGGTGAAATAAAAACACTGTAGCTGCTTATAGAAATAAAATGCACAGACAGTTTTCAGTGACACACATGCACGGCTCATATTGTGCTCAGCTCAGCACTTTGTAAATGTTTTCTTTCTATAAAAGATGTTAATGGATGTTAATTTGAATGGGAAATTCAGCAGGGCCTTCAAACATGAGCTGGTTTTTAACATTTCAAACAAACATCCCCCCATAAAAATCAACACTTTATTTATAATTACTGCGTGAGTGCTGCAAAAATACGAACACGCAAAAAAAGCAGTTACAGTTTGTCCTCCATGTTCTGATGTTTGATTAAAAGTAAAAAGTTTTGTTTTTAATGTGTAACTCAGAGCTTCCAAAAGCCAGACACAGAAAGAAAGTTGGGCTTCGGTGGGTATAGTTGGATAAATATGATAAAAACACATCAAGACAACCAAGACCACGACACTGTTTTAAATACAGAGGCTACAGTCCACGCTGCACTGATTCAACTTATAGCCTTTATAAAGCATGGACTCAGTCACATCCCCATTATTTTCTAAAGAGGTGTTATGTAGCTCAACGGTGGCGGTCGCCATATTGGAAAATGCTGACTCAAATTGCCCATCTTCTCCTGGTTTCCAACTCGTCTCCTCGCGCCCAAACCAAAGCTAGCAAGAGGCTCTCTTTGCTGCCACCCCCAACCTGCGAGCATCTGCCTTCCTCTCCCTTCCTACTATAGGGCTGTCAGTGTGTTCAACAAAGACTGAAAGACTCCGCAGGGAGACCCCTGCAGCCCACTTCCACTGGGAATAGCCAGTCCTGCCACCCTTATTTTTTCCTATGAACCATAAAGCAACCCAAGTACAGTGTGTAGCAATGGAGAAATGAGCTATAGAGACAAAAACTGTTTTTTGAACCAGACTGTAAAACTCCTGTTTAAAACCATAAAGTGTATAAAACATGGACGCAGTCTCAGAGACGTCAGCCAGTGGTTTGTGAAGAGGACTTTTGAAGCCCATTGGTGGCGGTCGCCATATTGGAACTGCTTTCTCAGACTAACTTTTGATCAACCTACGAATAAAGCAAAGAGCTGGAGCTGAGGCGGGCCTTAAACTGTCAAGACGCATAGTTAAAGAAAAGCAAACAAAATCTGCACCCCAAGAAGCGCCCGTTAGAAGGATTAAAAGCACAAAACATCCAGGAATTTCATTTTATTTGCATCGGATGACATAGCAAACTGTTGATGTTGCTGGTTTGAGTTATGTAATGATGAAGGTCATGTAAAAATGTATGTGGTCCTGTCCAAGTGAAACATATGTCGTACAGATAGCTCTTCCAATTTGATATACTGGATGAGAGGGTGGTTGTAGATGAGTGCCTGCTCGAAAAATCCCACATATAAGAAAACCAGACTTGGAGACATCTTGGAGCCCAGACAAACTCCTGAGATCTGATGAAAAAAGTTGTCACCATAGAAAAAGAAGTTTGATGTGTCTTTGAATCCAGGAAAAAATGGGCTGCTGAAAGGCCCCCTTCAGAATAGACATTGGTATAGGTATCCATTATCCACATTTTCTTGATATTTCAAGCAGCTACAACAAGCCTGCTTGCAGTCGGATTAGCCACACCCCTTATTATGAATGACATCATTCTACAGTGTCTGCTTAAATACATTACCTGTTCAATTCTACAATTCACTTAGCAGACTCTTTTATCCAAAGCGACGTACATCAGAGAGTAAGAACAACACAAGCAAGGATCTAGAAAAAAGGGAACAATGTCAGTAAGAGCAAACGATCAGCTTTGAGTCTGATTGGACACACAGGTGCTGACAGGAAGTGACCAGAGGCAAAGCACAACATTGAGGGCAGTTCTTGAGAGCTCTAATCAGTATAGAAACCATCTTATAAGTCGTCGTTATCAAACAAAAACCATCGTCATTACCATCATCATCATCAATAATATGGAGACCATCATCATTAAGTTAGTAGGTATTCATGAAAGAGCTGGGTCTTTAGCTTTTTCTTAAAGGTGCAAAGGGAGTCTAGTTTCGACAAAATGACCAGTATATAAACCAGTTTATTTTTGCTGTAAACATGGGCATGTTAGAGTGGGTGTGTATTCGTCTTCGAGCCTCAAGTGGACACTTCAGAACCTGCAGGTTTTTGCACTAAACCAATGGCTTTATTTTTCATCACCAGAGGTTGCCACTTGATCTGACTCCTGATAGAAACAGTTTGGTGGGTGTCACCCTCCACTCGCTCTTCCCACATTTCCTGTCCCTATTCCTCTCTCCTAAGTGTAGTAAAAAAGGTGAAAGGTAGACCTCAAGTGTTTATGGTATATGCTTTAGGATTATAACACAGTATTATTTGTTCCAGCGTGGGCTTCATCACGCTGACTGTAACTGTGTTGGCCCCCTCGGCTCCATGAAGCAGGTCCTTTTTATAGATAACATATGGACGTATTGGCTCCCTCTCCCACTGTGACAGCTTCAGCTCTTTCATAGACTCTGTAGGAGAAGCAGAGCGCTGACACGTCTCCTCACATCTCCCCGCAGAGACTCCCTCACAAACACCATCAAACGCACAGCGATGGCTGCCTCTACCTATCACATACACCTCCTTTATGTCGAGGAATATGAGACAGGTGGGTGAAGTGGTTTATATTTAAACCCATTCATGAATGGTCTGATTATTGGCGTCCACGTTGGACAAAGAAAAAAAAAAAAGGCCATCCAAAGTGAAACATTTACATCTGAGCATTTAATGCAGCTAAGGCCTCATTAGAGATAATTTATTCATTCTGGGTCTCACATGTCACACCGTCCCAAATATATCTTCCATACACAACCAAACCTGTAATAGAGTATTTTTCATGTCATTATCTACAACAAATAAATTGTTATTTTCATGTACACAGCTGGATTCTCTCGAAACATGTGCTCAGCCTGAATAAGACGTTTGCATGGTGCTATCACACACAGAGACAATGCAAAGACGCATCACCCCTGTCCTGCAAAGTCTCCACTGGCTTCTTGTCCCGTACCATATCCAAAATTCTGCTCTTGACACATAAAGCCCCCAACCACCGGTCCCTTTCCTACCTCCCTGCTCTCCTCCACTGTCACACTTCTTCCTGTTGCCGCCGTTCTTCCAACACCAACCATCTCCCGCCCATCCCATAAGGCCCTGACACACCAAGGAGATCGTCGGCCGTCTGTCTTATTCGACATTTTGAATCGGCGTCTGTTCTGTTAATGTGTGGCTGACATGTTGTTGTCTTTATGACCTGTGTGTGTGTTGTCTTGATCTTTCCCTTTTTTTTTTTTTTTTTTTTTTTTACGATGTACAGTGTCTTTGAGTTCCGGAAAAGCAAAGACTATGCAAATTTCTTTCTGTCAATCAGATCAGATATCAATGTTGAGATTCTGCTTATGTCCTCAGGTTGCATCATAAACAGACCAAACTCCATTCAAGATACTGTACAAGAATGTCAATGATGTTTGCTTTCTTCATCCTGTAAATTCAAACTTTTGAATGAATTAAAAATGGATTTCAAACCAGTGAATGGATTGTAATCTTATAACGCTTCTAATTGTCTTCTGACCACTCAAAGTGCTTCTAGCCTACGGGCCGTGGTGTACTGTGACTTGAAATTCAAGTATCTTTCCTATTTTCTTCCTTCCTTCACGTCCAACGTGTTAGCGCCTGTTAGTGCCGATGGGAGGGTTTGTCTTAAAATGTTTGTCACACAAATGTAGATATATAACAATACCTAAAGTATATCAATGCAATGTAAAATCGATACTAATATGGACACTTTAAATCAGTATAACCAAAAATTGTATTGTAATACTCGTTCCAACCAGCAGAGGGGGCGATCTGCGTTTGGCTTATCTTCGGAGCAGAAGCAAGGGAAAACAATTTGAAGTTGTGAATGCGTCTTTTTTTCAATGCAAAGGTGAAGAAAACAAAGTGAACACCTGGGAATGACATGTAGATTTGAACCGCTGGGCCGCCTGCTTCGAGGACAACAGCCTCTGTACATGGAGCATGCACACTAACCACTAAGCCACCAGCGCCCTGATAGTGAGATAAATAAGTTGAGATTTTGAGAAAACAACCATAACTGTGCCTGTCCTCATATGAAGGCAGAGTTAAATATATTGTATTGATGCATGTCCGCTTGGAGCTTCTGGATGTCAGAGAATTTAAATAAATAATCACAATAATTTGTGCATTGACTTCAATTACATTTCTATATAAAGAATATAAAATCATATCATGAACCCAGTATCGTGATCCGTATGGAATCAGGATTTGTATTATGTTGTTATTGTAAACACAATGTCTTACTTTTGATTGTTAATTTCTGTTTCACTGATTCCACTTCTCCTCGTGTTTGTTCTGGAGGCCGAGGTGTCAAACTAAAGAAGAGGGAAAGAGAAAGTTTGTGACATCCTGCAGGGAGCTTCTGAAGGAGGAGCAGAAAACAGCCGGACCCGGTACCTTTAAAGCACTATGCCTGTGTGATATATACTCTATTCTTTATCATTTCCCCATCTCTCCTCAGTGATTCGCTCCCTCTCCCCGGAGCTCTGTGTGCTTTACTGCAGCAGGGAGTGTGACCTCTGAGCTCCTGACTGCACCTGACTGTGCAGCCGGTGTCAGCGCGGGGGCATCTCCCTGCACGAGTTCCAGCCAACAAAACACAGGGAGCGCTGCTATCTGTGCAGGAATCATTAATGTTTCAGAATAGCGTCTGTGTTCATACAATGGGCTCGTCTCAGTGCTGCTTTCCTGCCTGCTCGGCTGCACCTGATGGGCCCTCTGCACGGATTTTTTTTTTATTGCAGCTCATCTGAACTTTGCAGCAGAATGGAGTCTGCAGGAGAGTGCTGAAATCATCTCACGCTGCGGAGGCATTTTCACCTTGAATGGCTGCTATCTCTCAACCTCTCACACACACAAGTAACCACACAAACACACGTACCAAACCACAGGCAAGAAGAAGGGCAGCAGCTTTTTGTCCAAAAGTGGTCAGGAGATGGACTCATTGAAAGTTTGAATCAGTCAAAATAATCGTCTTAGGGAAAGGAGCATTAACATACTCTTTCTGTCATTGCAGGTGATAAAATGTATTTTCTGGAGGTCTTTCAGTCTCCTCAATGGATAATCCCATTCTTCAGATATACTGTATACTTCAAGTAAGAGATAATGCACAACAAGGTGTCCATTATTAGGCATTTATGGAAGACCAGCAGGCTAATGAGGCTCTTGCGGATTTTGCAAATTCCAAATTATGAACACTTGAAGGGCATCGTCCCTCTTACACCCAGTGTTGGCAGTCACCGTGCTACAAATAGCAAATAGCAGCATCAGTAGATTAAAGGCAGGGTTGGTAATTTTCAAAAAACTAGCATGATTTTGAAAGTAGCATTCCCTCAGTGCTCCGTCTGCGCCCACCCCCTCCCCTCTGTACTCCCTCATAAGCCACGCCCCCTCACTTACATGAACGTGCGTCGTTGCTCCAGAAGCAGGACCTCAGCTCATCGCTCTTTGAGTGTAGGCTAGAGCACGCAAGAGGTAGAGAGCGAGCAGGTAGACAGGGAGGCGTCTGATTGGTTCATCAGATTGGTACCTCGTGGCAGACATTGGTTGAAGTTTTTACAGACTTACAAACTGATACAGATGACGGATTTTCTTTGTTCCTTTTTTCAGAGAACAGGAGTTATTAATTTCTGTCAGGACCTAAAGACAATTTCAACCAGAAATCTTAAAAAGTATATCTGGAGGAAATGACCAACCCTGCCTGTAACTGCATCTCCGAATAGCTTGATGGAAGCGTCATTGTTTTCAGAATCAGAAAGCATTTCAGTAGATTAGCAGCTTAGCTTTGATCAATGAATCTACTCGGGATATTTAAGATTTAACAAAAACATAGTGATGTAACCAAGCAATAATTCTATCTAGCTGGAGACGATAAATGAACATTTCCTGTTCTTGTATTCAGGACTTGAGGGTTGGTTTTGCTTCAACTTTACACCCAGTTTATGAATGAAGATTAAAATACCTTTCAGCTGAATGTTTATAGTCATAGAGAGGCTGAGAAGGAAAAAGAACGAGTGAAAAGAGAGGGATGAGGGGAGGGAGGTGAGAGTAAGGACGCACCTTGATGCAACAACAAATAATCCAGGATTCATATTTGTGAGATGGAGGCGGTGCTGCGGAGACGAGTCAAATCAGTCCGGCTTCAATCTGGTGTCTCCTTTAGACCTTTACTCATCATCGTCAAGGGCAGGAGTACAATTGACTGTGTTATTGGTGTGTGTGTTTCAGTGTGTGTGTTTCAGTGTGTGTGTGTGTTCATCCTTTCAGCTGTGAACCACTGCTTTTATCACTCCCTTCAGACACTTATGAGCCGGTCCATTTGTAGGAAACAAGCACCCCTTGCTCTCTCCTCTGGTCTGATCTGAATGAATGCATTCACACGACAACGCCGCCGTCGCTTGAATAACAATGGGGGGGCGAGTAAGTGTGCGGGGCTTAGTGTGTGTCTGTCGCCGCCGCTCGTGGAAAGAGCTGCAGGAAGAGTCGGAGACTGGGATGGTGATGATGAATGACTGATGCTCACTGTAACACATATTTGATGCTGTTTGTCCCTCTGTGTTGTCCTATAGACTTAACATAATTAACCCCTTGAGTTCCTCGCTGTAATAACGGCTGATGTGCACACATTAGGTCGTGTTACACACACATCGGGTCCGCTGATTGTTCCTCCGCCGCTGTAAATCTCCGCTAATTACGACTGATGAGTTAATTGTCACTCTTGTAAACAGTTGGTTTGTTTGAGCAGAGGTTGTTCAGAATTTTTAAAGACCTTCTGTCAACTTCATTTACGGACTAACCGGCTGCTCGGAGTCTATACCTAGAATCTTAATCGCGCCTTCAGAGATCCTCACGTTGGTTTGCAGCCGTCGGGCCGATCCGTCCAATGGCGTCAATCGCTGAGTCACGACATCAGCTTTACAAACAAAGACTGCAGACGACACTGAAGGCGACACCTAGTTTTATTAAAACCTTCTCAGCCCTAATTTCCAGACTGACCAGAATATAAGACAACCCTGATCATAAGCCCCCCCCCCCCCCCCCCAATCTTCTACTCATCCTTCCAGAAGTTTGATTTCGGACAGGCTGTTATGCAAAAATCTAGCTTGTTTGTACTCCATCTTACTTGATCAATAAAACAGCTAAGCTACTGAAAAGCGTTTTGGCTCAGTAAACAGTATACTGAAAAATGTGTTTAAACCACAAACGTAACTATATGCAGCGCCGGCAAATTGTTATGCAGTCAGCAGAAAAATAGATACATACAGTCAGCCAGCAATCTCTTAAAGCGTCTGCTTTGATGCTATATGTCTACTAAGGTCGCCAATAAACTTGACTTCTGGGCCGTGTTTGGGGTTTTGGAACATTTGAGGGACCAAATTGTGCTCCCTTGATTCTTGTTTCTTCATGGTGGAATGGGCGGTTTCAAGATTTGTAAGCTGGCAGTTCGCTCAGAATTGAAGTTTGAAGAGACTGTTGGTGACTGAACATGAGGCGACAATGGGAATGGACAGGTACCTGTGTGTCAATGTGCAGAAATGTTGTGGTAGTTCCTGTTCATATTTTCAAATTTTCTTGTTATTATTCTGTTATTTTTTGTTGGACGGGCAAAATAAACGTTTGGGTGGGTTGAGCATGAACCTGCTCAGAGCTAGCAGCAGCCCAGTTTGTGGATAGTGAAGTGTTGATGGTTCATGGTGCACATTTGTCTTCTTGTCTCTGGATTTCAACTATTAGGGTTTTATATGCGATTTCTTGATCCAGCAGATGTCGCCCTTGAGCACCAGCATGAAACCAAAACAACTCGCGCTGCATTGTTGTGTTTGCATGCTAATGCTAGCGATCTTTATTATGCTCGTATCTTCACACTGCATGTAAATTTACCTGAAATGAGCGTGATCTAGAAACACAGTTAAGCAGTGAGTACAGTATGTTATTCTTCTTTTCTCTAGTCCCTCAATTAAACAACTTTTATACTCGAGGGGAGGAGTCAGCCGGCCGTCCTGGCGATGTAAACAAACTGAAGATAGGACTCTGAAAACTCTGAAAACATCACAGACAGTGGGACTCGGGTGTTACACCCATTGTAGACAGTCATGACTCACAGAGTTATTTTCAGAGGATATACTTGATTTCTATTATATTTAAGTGTGAAAAATCACATATAAAGCCTTTAAAGTCCCAAAGATCC
Source organism: Labrus mixtus (assembly GCF_963584025.1). Classification (NCBI taxonomy): domain Eukaryota; kingdom Metazoa; phylum Chordata; class Actinopteri; order Labriformes; family Labridae; genus Labrus; species Labrus mixtus. The sequence continues at coordinate 1,969,324 of NC_083622.1, read as the reverse complement.
TTAAGAATAAGAGCGCTGGTGGCTCAGTGGTTAGTGCGCGTGCCCCATGTATGGAGGCTGTAGTCCTCCAAGCGGGCGGCCCAGGTTCCAATCCGGCCTGTGGCTCCTTTCCCGCCTGTCATTCCCCTCTCTCTCTCTCTCTCCTTGTTTTCCAGCTCTATCCACTGTCCTGTCTCTCCATTAAAGGCACAAAAAGCCCCAAAATAAATCTTTAAAAAAAAAAAAACAATGAGAGCATCTTTCTGCACATTCAGCATCGAGTGAAACGACTTCCAGTGGAGTGGGAGCAGCAGATTAATATCCATGTGTCTGCTCAGCTATCTCAGATCATACTTTCCCATGTTTTGTACCTTGCTTGTTTGATGGAACAAGGTGTAGGTGCTCAAGGTGTGTATGTGTTTGTGAACATGTGTGTGTGTGTCTGGCAGCTCCTCAGCGTTGCGTTCCTACAGGGAGGGATAAAACTGGAGGACTCTTCACTCCTGGGAGCTCATTTAGAGCAAAGCAGCGTTGCCTCTCTGTCATCCAAATTGGAGGATTTACCACACACAGTCACATTCACACACACACTCAGACACGCCGGCGCCGCACTGCGAGCACGCACACACACACACTCCTGCACACTCCCACTTATTAGCCTGCATTTGAGTTTTGTTGTTGCGTCGGACTACTTAACGCCGGCGCAGGCAAGTCAATCAGACGCGTCCCATTATCTATTCATCCTCCGGCATGCCCACAGCAGATCCAACTGCTGCAGAGACAGAGAGGCTTCTGGGAAACGTCAGCATCTCCACACACCTCGGAGGGTGTGGAACGGGGGGAAAAAAAAGAGGCAATCTGCAGGACAACCGAGAGAACATGATGGTGATCAATAACCGCGTTTGAAGGTGTGCTGATAGAAATCAGGGGCCAGAGCCTTTCATAAACATAAAGAGGCTGCCTCTCAACACGTATCGATCACTCTGAATGGTCAGTGGGACGTGTACCTGAGATCAATCAGCTCAGTAACACCAGGTCTCCATGTCTCAAAAAGAACCACAGCACCAAACACTTATCTTCCAAACGGGCTCGTTAAAGCTCGCAGCGTCCGTACAGAGTGGTGTTGGGAGCGGCCGGTCTGCAGCGACGCTCAAAATGACTCGGCTGAAAAAAAAAAAGGTCTAAAAACTGGAGATGTTTTTTTTTTTTTTTTTAAGAGTGAGAAAGGACAAGCTGAGAATTGTTCCTGCAGCGCGGGGTGAAGGTCGACCTAATTACAGGTCTGCCAGAACAAAAAAAAAAAACAGCCGACTTTCTAAACCCTGAAGCTCCCTGCAGCCTCCAGCAGGCTCATTACGTCTGAATGCTGCCGAATAGTCAGGGGAAACATTTGTACTCATGTAGAACAATAAAAATGACAAACCTGAATTACAAATGAGATTTTTTTCAGTCTTCAAGATCAAACTCTGTTTACTAAAATGTTCCTGTTTCTGTGTTGTTTTTGTATAACGTATAATATATTTAAAGTTGTTAGAATAGAAATAACACGACTTCCAATAAGCAAATGCATTCAAAGCGCGGCCGGTGGAATAGTGGTTAGTGTGTGTTCCCCATGTACGGAGGCTGTAGTCCTCCAATCAGGTGGCCCGGGTTAGAATCAGACCTGTGACTCCTTTATGCATGTCATTCCCAACTCTCTCTCTTCCTCCCTGATTTCCGACTCTATCCACTCTTCCATCTCTTTAATAATAAAGGCACAAAAAGCCCAAAATACAGCTTCAAAAAAATACATTCAAAGCTCCAGTATTCAAATATTCAAGTAGTCTGTGTAAATATTTCCAATCAGAAGAAATAGGCTGCAAGTTCTGGAACCATGCAAAAAACAAAACAAAACAAAAAAAAATGCGCAATTCATGAGAGCAGTCAAATGTCACTTCCTGCTTGCCTAATTGGCCACGCCCCCTTTTAGGTGGAAACGAGCCCGGTGAAAGTATGAGCGATGATTCGAAAACAGTACACGATCACTACGGAGTCACGTTAAAGACAGAAAAAAAAATGAAGATTGAAGTAGTAAAATTATGAGGTTAAAGTCGTTACTTTACAAAAATAAAAGCGTTCATTTATTATATTAAATTCATAACTTGATTTAAATTAGGCTAGGGTTTAAATGATGATGATTCTAAAAGGTTGAATCAGAAGAGCAGCCTTGTGCCTGCACAAAATTTCCTCCAAGTCGGTGTGATGATGATGTGCTCAAAGATGAAGAATTTCTTTATTTGTGAAACCTAAAAGAGAACTTCACAAGATGCTACACGTTCCTCATTTAGGTACAGGCGGCCGCCTATATAACTACAGGCTAAAATTACGACTTTATTCCAGTAAACGTACGACTTAAATCTCGCTTAAGGTGGCACTAATACTCCTCTTACGACTAAACGCTGCTGCCTATCGTTATGTTCTAAAATACACAATTCATGATGTCGGACAACAGAGAGTGAAAGAGGCTCTGTGGCTTTGAGACAGTAGAGAGGATGAACTGTGGGACCACTAAAGTGACCATTCTGACTTTAAACTGGTGACCTCTGGGAGCTGTAGTCTTCACACATGTTTGTGTATTATGACGTTTTTATTATATGACTATTAGAGCTCTTCAACAAATCCTCTTACTAAAAAGGAAATGTCAAAAAATTAGTTTGTTAGCTCATTATAGCGCCTTCTCATCCATGTGTGTGTTTTTTAATTTGCATCACTTCACAATTGGTGTCCGTTTTCTTCAAATGGAAATAGTCTGATCGGTCGCAGCTTCTCTGCCAAAGTACTCGACTCTCTAGAGGGACAATTTAAAGGTTTGGAATTGGCCCTTCAGCTCGCAGCCACCTTGAAGTCAGAAAATTCTTATTTATGGGTGAAAGGTGGAGCGAGCCAAGGCGGCAGGAGGTTTAGGATGGTACCCCAGTGAGGCCAGGGTTATGCCCTCGTGTTGAGCTATGACTGTGATTTTTTAAACCACTTCCTTTTGTTCTTCTTGTGTGAGGTTCAAGGTGTGATTCCGCTCGAAAGGAAAGGAGTAAAAAATTAACATATTTCTTTAAACAAAGAGCCAGGGATCTTAAGAGAGATATAAATATGATGTATGGAAGTCTAGGCTATTCAGCTTCAGGCGTTAAACTACTGGAAGTCTTTTTAATCAGAACATCTACAATTAAACACTTAGCTAACAATGCTAGCAGCTCAGCTTGCAGCCTCCAGAGGGCGCCAAAGAGGCACAGCCTTCTTTTTTTACACATAAAACTGGTTAATTGATCTTTTTATTGATTTTGATGCTTGGTCTTTGTCTAACAGAGAGGACAGTTAGGATCATTTTTCACTGAAGAGCTTTAAACCTAACATCGCATCCAGCAGGTTGGCTTGCAGCAGCCCGGCTTGCAGCAGCCCGGCCTGCAGCAGTTCGGCTTGCAGCAGCTCGGCTTGCAGCAGCCCATTTTGCAGCAGCTCGGCCTGCAGCAGCTTGGCTTGGCCTGCAGCAGCCCGGCTTGCCGCAGCAGCTCGGCCAGCAGCAGCTCGGCCTGCAGCAGCTCGGCTTGCAGCAGCTCGGACTGCAGCAGCTCGGCTCGTGACCTAACCGCTATGCCATCTGGGCTCCAATTTAGCATATTATTAGTAGTAATTGCTTGGTCTTTGTCAAATGGAGAGAATATTTAGGCTTATTTTAGGAATCCATATTACTCAAGAGTTGAAGTATAACTCATCAAATAGATTTAGAGTACACAGAAATTAGTCGTTACATCAATAAATCAATCAAGAAAAGAACAGTTAGATCAATAATTAAAGACTTAGCTGCAGCAGTGATAAGTGGTAAACTCATTAAAATCAATGTTTGGTCAACTAACAAAGGTCACGATATGTCATTGTGCAACCAGCAGTCATTATTTCTCTCTCTGCCCGTCACCTCTGGAGTTAAACATGTACTGTTAGCAGAATAAATTGCGTTATGTTTTGAGATGATATCAACTCTTTAAGTCTCTACATTTTTAATTCCGTCGCTGTTGACACTGATGGCTATCTGCTATCACTCTTCTCTTATCGAGGTGATGAAATGGGATTTCAGTGGCGGGTCTGTAGGTGATTCTCCAGGAGCCAATCTGTCACCGAGCGGAGACGCCTTATCTGTCATCAGCAGGGACTTTATTCATGTTTAACTGCTTTCACCTACCAGCAGATTTATGGACGTTTTTGCTCATACACAACCCCCCTCCCCCCTCCTTACCTCCACCTTCATGTGCAGATGTGATTTGTGGTGTTGATCTTGGAGGTACCCTAAATGTCTCCTGTGGTATGAAGCAGGAAAAACCTGCTGGCTCAAAGTGTTTTTCACAAACATAATATGTATGAGAAATATGAGTAAGGAGGCACATTGACTGTAAAATGTGAGAAAACCAGAGCGGCTGGTTGGATTATAATGCGGGGCATCCAGTTTAGGTTACACGTCCCATCAGCAGCAAAAGCATTGTACAAAGGTTTGAACCAATCAGAAAATGTGTTTTACAATGGGCATGGCCAGTATTCAAAACATGTCGTGTGGTTTCCACTGGGGGGATTTCAGTCCCCCCTCTCAAACTGCTTACTGGTTGCAAGATAAAGGACAGATTAAACACACAGTATGTAAAATCTGCCACCAGGGGGCTCCCAATCTAAACAATGACAAATGATGAAGTCGAGGCTGGCGGGGAATCATGGGAGTTATCTTTGCTCCTTCCTCGGTTAAAACTCTGTGTTATCCGTAGTGAAGACGAACGGGCGAAACCGACCTGAGGAAGAGAATATGTTTACAGACGATGTATCCGAGTATAATTTACATGATGTCTTTTTCACAGCAGCACATACAGCAGCAGTATGTGCAGATTTCAGTGGCAGCTCAAGACACGTCCCGTTACAACTACTCTTTTCTCTGGCTTTGATAACTGTTGGAAATATTTGAGGTAATGTAAATACTCAACAAAAAATTATAACAAAGGCTTAGTCAATTTTTAATTAATTTATATATTTTAATGTAAACATTGTCATACAATTCTACAAACACTAACAGACAATAAATCAACATCCCTAAAGTAGTTTGTTCTGTTTGGGGCTGGGAGCCACAGACGGAGATGTTTGGCATTTCAGACTTCTTGCCTCATTATTGAATAGTTAGAGAGAGAAGAGGCGGTGGGAGGAGGGGATGACATTCAGCAAAGAGCTGGGGTTGGGATGGATCCCCCCCCCACCCGACTCGGTACACTGGGTCTGTTCTTTACCAGGAGAGCTACAGAGGCCTCCCCAGGCAGGGAACTGTTAATACACACATTTGACTGTGCACTTTGGAGTTTTAGTAGAGAAGTGAGATAGTTGGAGAAATGTGCAGATTATGTGTTATATGTTCATAACTCTATATACAAACTGTCCTCAGAGGAAAACTGTGGTCCCTGTCACACTATTTGAAGATACAACGATATGCGAGAAGTTATGGTGGGGTGCCGCAACAGTGAAACTGTAAATCTCCTTTTTTATCTCCAAACAGAGTTCAGGGACCCATTTTATTCATTTGAATAAAGTTTCTGTATTTAGTTCAGAATATAGCATAGAATTGTTTCACTTCTCCAACTTTTAAATTTCATTACCAAATCTACACCTTTAATCATGTGTAGATAACACGCAGTAGAGCAATCCTAACCCAAAACAAACACACTAATTGATCTATCTGTGTCCCTGTGTACTGTTGGGTCAGAATGCTTGCAGGTAGCAAAGAGGGCTAACAGTTAGCTGTAAAAAAGGTCATACTGCCTTCTTGTTATTAACAGATCTCTACTCCTTTCTAGGAAATTAAAGTATAGTTTCTGATGCATCGTTTAGGTTTTTTATTTTCATCATTTTATGTCGTACTTCAGAAACCTACATTCTCTTATTTTGTTTTTGTTTTTCTGGTTGCACGAGCATTTTTTCCACTCTCGCTGCAGACAAAATGTTTTTCCTTGAAAGAGATGTCCTGAGCCGCTGATAACAGGTTGATAAATCCAACACTGACTCTCAATTTCATACTAAAGTGCAGACACAGAGCCGGTCAGACTGCTAATTTAGGACTGATAGAGGACTGCGGTTTTGGAGAAGGGAGAAAAACACAATGAAAAGAAACATCTGAGATTAATAGCCTGTCAGAGTGAGGGGAAGCTAATAACATGGATCAGTGAAATCAGAAGTTAGTGCTGTGTGCTGCATTGGGATAAATATGTTTGAGCGAGCAGACCAAATGTTTGGGAACAGACCCTGAGCAGGATTTAAGGCCGGGGGAGGATTTAAGGCACAAATTGAAAAAGTCATCAGTGATCGATCACCGGTTAGCCTTTTTTTATCCACACAAACAAAGCTACCTGAAGCAAAGGTGCTCTCTTTACCTGCCCGGGTTGATAAAGCTGGATCACATTTTGATATAGACCTGTGGACTGTAATAAATCCTCCTCTGAGTGCTGCAGGGTGAAGTTTTACCTTTTATAAAGAATGTGCATTGTAAGATATGAAGCCTTATTCTACAAACCGTTCAGCTTGCTTTGTAAAGGTCAGAGGAGCGTTTATGACCATTGAAGGTCTGAATTAGACAAACAAGGTGGACAAACAGAGAGGAGGCTCAGGGCTAGTGACGGGGGATCGAAACCCGGTTCTATTAAAGACACAGTAACACATTTTTCACGACCGGAAAATCAATAACGTTTACGCTTTTCAACACTTCTAAATGGGCACAAAATGACTCTTCTCTCTTTCATAACATGCTGCTTTAGAATCAGACTGGCTACAAACTAAGACGATTGAAGGCCCAATTTGCCCCGCCCCCGACCCCACTACAACACAATAGGGGGTGTGGCCCAATTCGAGGCTTGTCGCAACGGATTATTTGTCCAAACAATCCTCAAGTGTGTGGTGTCAGTATGATTATTTTACTGCTCCGGGGGGTTCCTGAGCTCGCTGGTCTCAGACGGCCTGCTGCTTCAGCCTAACGTTTATTATCTTCATTTCACATGTTCATATGAATCTCAGAGCTGCTTGTCTTCAGATATCAGTCCTCGCCATTTTATTATCATTAATTCATATAATATCATAAAGTTATTATGTAGATTTATCAAATATTCATACTTTAATATGACTGTTTATACTATGCATACTTTTACCATTATTACATATTCTGAAAAATCCACTTTGGTGTTTCTGAACATATATCTGGGTAACCTGAGAGTCTACTGACCCACAACATGTGAAATAAACCATCCAGTCCTTTGTTTGTGGTCTGCATAAGTCTTACAACACAGAGATAAATGCTCCGTTTCAAATGTGTTCTCCTTGTGATGTCACAGTGGGATTCTGGTAAACAAAAATCCCCTCCCCTCCCCTGGTATCTCAACACATGGACTCCACCCCTAGACTAGAACAAAGGTCCGCCATTTTTATTCTCTCTACAGAGGAGTGATGTCTACGGGGAAAACTCAGGGGGGGGGGGAGTCATTGCATTTAAAGAGACACACACACCAAAACGGAGCGTTCTGAGAGAGCTGGTTTATACAGGGTCACAAACCTCCTCTGGTGCTTGATTCATGTTATATTTTGATCAAAGCACAGCACAGATGTTTCATTTAGACCACAGGGGGACTGTTTGAACAGGTGGAGGAGGGGGATGATATGTCCTCTTTAAAGGATGTTTTTCCTCTCCCACTGTAACTTTGCTAAATGTTGCTCAATGGATTCATGTTTGGTATTTGTCACTGTGTGAAAAGATGGACAATATGACAGCTACCCAAAAGGGAAGCCAAAACATTTAGAGCTCCCCCTACTGACTGCAGTAGAGGTCATAAGATTTCTGTCTGAGTGTTCATTTTTTGCTGAGAAGTTGAGTTTCAGTATGTTGTTAGATGCTGTAAAAAGCTGAAAAATTCCCTGTTTGACTGCTGTGTAGACAAATGTGGCTCTTGCTGTGTGCACCAGAATATCAGATAAGAGTCAATGAACTTTCCATAACTGTGAGTGTCTCCTTCAAACCGACACAAGAATCTGTTCTGCTGTGGACAGTGAGCGATCTTTGAGGTTTTGGTCCGGACATTATTACCCCGGCTCCACCAGCCGATTTATCCTGCCCAAACTCTGGCTCAGATGACGTCACCAGTTCAGGATGTCAGTGATATTTTAGTTTCACTTCTGCTGAACAAGAGGAGATGATGTGTCGTCCATATTTATATACAGTCTGTGGTTTACATACAGTAATTTGTTTCCCAATAAGTAGTCCTGTTAGGAAAGACCCAAAATGAACTATGAAGTTACTAAAGCCAACTACATAAATGGATCTTGGATGCATACTCTGTTTTGAAGGGTGACGGACTTTTGATGCTTGAATCCATCCGTCTAATATTCCATAAAGAATAGAAATGAGATCATATTTAAGGTGTGAACTATAGCTGTGAATGTGCACTTGGCGTCAGAGGAGCATTCATGGGCAGCCATCAGAGGTTGGTATGTGTTATAATGTGTTGTATTATGTGTATGAAGAGTTATGTGTGCCATGTGCAGTCTGAGACCCTGAGCGTTCAGGACGTCTCCCCTCGTGCTGCAGCAGAGAGGAAACAGAGGTGACTGATGGTGCAGGGATACTTACTGAGTGATGGGGAGCAGACAGTGGTCGACCCTCGATGACGATCAGATATTTAATGGGACATTCACAAGGTTGGATCCATGTCAAAGATGGGCGGTAAAAAACTTTGTGCAACATAGTAAAAACAAGACATTAATAATGAAACGGTATGTTTCCCAGGCTAAGTGTTTACTGCTTTATGAAACAAACTGAAACACAGAGGCCGTCACCTCCACCTGACTGCAGCAGCACATCAAGTGCTTTGTATTTGTCTCCATGACACTGGTCTCCATGACAATGTCTCCTTTAATGGAGCCCATGCTATAGAAGAACACAATTATGTAAAACTGAGTCACACCATGCAAGTAATGGAAACGTTTATCTGGATGTTTTTTCACCTCAATACTGATCCAAGTGCTCTTATGATGTGATTCCAATCTGAAAGAGGGCAGTCATTGATTGTATGTTCAATGTTTTGGCTTCACTCTGGGGAAGCTTTCATGTCGTCCATCTTTTGTACAGTTTATTGAGGGGCATCAGGCAAATTATTGCAGACAGATTTAGACACGATGTTTGAGTCGTACAACTGATTTTGAAGTATTGTTCGCTGTTAGTCATGCAGTGAAGACAACACTCGGTACGACAGCCAATCACGGTCTGATCAGCTGCTCCTGACTCGTTCGATGATTACCTGGCATGTTTGATATTTCTGATGTACGACTGCACACACTCGCACAGTCAGAGCAGAGCCACGAGCCGATTCCCCGACTTCAGGTCTTTTTTTTTTCTGATTGTGTCTGTGCACACTGACTGACACAGTCTGAAATCACCATGGCAACAGCAGGCATGCCTGTTTATCTGTCTTCCCCATCCTGTCATGAAAGAAACATTGGCAGGAAATATATGCAGACCTCACAGCTAGTTAGCTTGAGTTTATCGGTGATGCTCAGTGTGTGTGTGTGTGTGTGTGTGTGAGAGAGAGAGAGAGTGAGTGCGAATTCTGTATATTTAAGGAAATGTATGCCTGACTAAGTTGCCCAATTTGAGGAGTTAGAAGTGAGAACAGGCTCATCTGGTTGGGTCCCATTGCAATGCATGGACAATGACGCACAGCGATTTAAAAAATAATATTTATAGATTCTTAGATTGTTTTTTTTCTCAAGGGATGATTCATGTGTGAAGCCAGCTGCATATTAAAACACACTCTGTATTTGCAGTGGTGGTCCGGGCCCAACCTGCACATCGTTCACCTCTCCCTCTCTGCTCTGATGCTGTCTCTCAGACTCATCTGTATGCACAACGACGTGCCGCAATAAGCCAAACTCTAAGATTAATTCGTCTTCACTCCAGTAATTCAAACAACACTCGAGTAGAAATGACAAGTTGTGCTGACAGTGACACCGACTCGGTACATTTTAATTGCAGGATCTGCGGCAGAGAGATGCCAGATCCACACACACATGGAGTGGGGAAATGAAGAGGAGAAGACAGAGACGCTTTATGCGGATGCCAATAATAAGTCTTTTTCCTTTGGCTTTGTGGAGACCGCTTGGGATGCCATCAAAACCATCAGAGCTCTGAATTCAAAAGGCTGATTCACACAGACATGAGCTGCTGGATCTGATGCATCACAATGTGCAGCGGACAATGCAATGAGAAAAGAAAAACTGATGCTGCCAATTGTGCAGCTGTCTGGATAATGAGGAAGTGAAAGAGAAGGAGTGGTTAATGAATGAAGTGAAGAAGACGTGTAATGACAGTGGGTCTTCAATGATCGTGTTTTAGTGCAGTTTAGGTTGTGAGTTCTTCTTCTCCTGTTCTGTTGGCTTCCAAAGCAAGTCAGATGGGGTCCAAAGACTGATGGTCCAACGTGGATTTGTTAATCCTGAGAACCATGTTCCTCAGAGGGCTGTTGTGGAGTGGCATGTAGGAGTGCAGCTGCTGCTTCAGAGGTGAGCGTTTCAAAGGTTTTTAATCTGGAGACAGATTATTAACACGTCTCCTCCTCTAACCAACACAGAAGTAACATTCATATTAATTAACTTAACAAATAAAGTACTGTATATATGAAGTAAAGCAGTTCCTACTGGAGCTGTACTTAATCAGAATCAGAATCAGAATCGGGTTTTATTGCCAAGTACATTTACGCATACAAGGAATTTGACTTGGTGTATTGGTGCTAAACAATTAACAAGGAAATAAAGCAGAACTAGCAACAACTTCAATAATACAGAATAAGAAGATATTACAATATATAAAATATAATTTAAAAATGTAAAAAAATAAAAAACACAAAATGTACAAAAGCTGTGTAGTGGACTATGAGAAAAAAATCTTACAGTGTATGTAACCTACTCACAGAGTGCATGTAAAGAAAATGTGTCTCTGAGTCATGACTGTCTACAATGAGGGAGAAGCTCGAGTCCCGCTGGCTGTGTTGTTGTCAGAGCCGTGTTTACATGGACGGGACGGCCGGCTCCTCCCCTTGTGTATAAAAGCTGTTTTAGTCAAGAACTAGAGAGAAGAAGAAGAACATACTCACTGATTATTTGGATGTTAGTAAGAGTTTTTAGATCACGCTCATTCTGTGTCAGTTTACATGAAATGTGAAGCTACGAGCTAACTAAAGAGCGCTAACATTAGCATGCTAACACAACAATGTGAAGCTACGAGCTAACTAAAGAGCGCTAACATTAGCATGCTAACACAACAATGTGAAGCTAAAACAATGGAGGACACAGGCAGCCCGAGCAAATGACAATTTTGCCAATGAACTAATCCCATTCACACACATTCATACGCCGCTGAGGGACCTTGAGGTTGGGTGTCTTCCACAGGAACACATGGACACGTGGCTGCAGGAGCTGGGAATGTAACTCCCTGCCTTCAAACTGAGGCACCGCCGACCTTAAGCCTTACAGAGATCAGTACGCAAAATTATTTTAGTGTGCTTGAAACGAATTGTCCATAGTGGGATAAATAATGTGGTTTGATTGGTTAGGATGAGAGAATGCAGTCACCCTTTGATAATGTAATAAAAGCTGCTGTTCACCTGTTGTAAAATATGTGTTTACGGGTTAAACTGTGGAGAGATGGTTCGTAAAGAAGTTTATAAAAATCCTGCTCTGGACTTTACTAACGCTGAGGTAAGGTTCTTATTTTTAAAAGCCTCGACAGCCCTCTCTTTTCTCTCTTTTAGAACCTTATTATAAAGAGTGAGGAACTGCGGTCTAATGGCCATGTGGAGTCGATGCACGGTAACGTATGCTTCCTCCTGTGATAAAGCTGTAAACAAACCCGACCCGCTGACCAACCAGCTCGAGGAATAACGAGGAAACAGGATCCTCGGAGCAGTGCAGGCTGACGGAGGTGCAGGCAGGCAGTCATAGAGCAGGTTAGTGTGGGGGGGGGGGGGAGGGGGGGGGGCTGCTCTGGACTAATGATGAGGGATGAACTGAGGGGACGCACACTGTGGCTGATTGCTTCGGCTGTTAACAGCGAGCGGGGGAACAATAGAGAAACAGGCTCTGAGGACCGTCTAAAACCCTGCTGCTGTAAAGTCTTATTAGTGAGGGATTGTAATAAATGACCTGCAGGACGGTCCGCATGAATCCTCGGTGTGGAGGCAGCAGTGTGGACCGTGCTGGGTCCAAGCCGGCGGGTCAACAGGAGCAAAGAGAACACACAGTACAGCCTGTGGACCTCTGAGCAGGTTTAACCAGGTGATGGAAACTCACCAGCAGTCAGTAAGTCAGGAAGAGAAGGACTCTACTGCACATGCTCCATGGACCCTTTTTGGTATTCACATTGGATCTAATGAAACACACAGCCCTAATAAAAGCATGCTAATTATTATTCTTAAAGATAATGATACATCCTAATGTCCCACCGTGAAGGTGTCCTGTTTAATTTGGATTCTATATATTTTCCTGGAGTGTGTTCATGCATGAAAAGACAAAATAAAGAAACCTGATGTACAAGTTGAAAAAGAAAGAAGTATTAGTTTTCATTTCAGTTTGATTTAAACAGAATTATGCAAACATTGAACTCCTGCAGCCAGCGCAGGGAAGGTCAACATGTAACTCTGACACCTAGTGTTTAAAATGGGTACTGCAGTCAAAATTATAAACATCATAGAGATCTGTCTCCCCCACCCCCCCCCCCTCTCTAGAGTGGATGCTCACACAGGTCACCATGTGGTGGACTCTGAAGCTTCAGTGTTTATCCAGCTCTGCATGGGTCTGTAAACCTTTCTGTGTTCTAACCTCTCTCCATTTTTCAAAAGCATCTCCAATATTGATCCTAGTTTGAGCACGTTTCTGCTCGTGGAGCTTATTAGAAACATGCAGAGGCTTTTTAGGTCGGGTACAATCACTTCTATCTGAACCACTTCTCTTGCCCGCTTCCATCGCTGCAACACCTGTTGACCTGATAACTGCTCTCATATCTGACAAACCGAGGGGCGTCCAAAACGGCTGTGTGGGGGTCGTCTTAAAACCGCCTACCTTCTCTGGTCCAAACAAATCCAGAGCATTCAGGAGCAGAATCTAAAGTTAGAAGGAGGACATACTGACTGCTGCATTGTTGTCAGAGAAGCCAGCACTTCAACATGTTTCCTTAATGATCAGATAGTAAGCTCACTTTATCATTTCACTCACTACACAGCTCACTGATTGGTCGTATATATAGTCCTCATAAGGATAACAAAACCAGAGCATAATCACATCGCCCGGTTTCACCAGTAATCATATCACTGATGTTATAATCAGGGCACTTTTAATCCAGATTACCCTGACACAACATGAGACCACGCCCCCTCCTTCTCTAGTGTACGGCCTGAATGAAACTGGTTGACTTTGATCAGTTCTCGGAGAAGTCCTAATCCTGCGGTTTGGGTGATTTTCAGGACCACATGCTGCAAGCAGCAGCAGCAGCCTGCCGCCTGCTTAGTGGTGTTGATGTCTTAATGGGATATTATGGCAGCTGTGTGTTAGTTCAGGGATGGGATGGAGTGTGGGAGACAGACTCTGACGAGCGAACAACCCCTGATCTCTGTAATTATAGTCGGCACGCCGTGCTCTGATTACAGATCTATAGTGAGAGAACGACCAGGCCACCTGACAAGAGCCCTCCTCACATGAGTCCTTTTTTTCAACTCATTATTCTTCTGTCGTTTTGTGTCTTTAGATGGGAAGTGCATTTTAAGTACGATCACTAGAGCCGATAACGATACCGATGATTGAAATAACGATGTAGCCGATTCAGATGTTTGTTCCATGACTTCTTTTGGTGTGAGACTCCCACAATGCAACATGTTCTCTCATGTTTGACAATGAAAACGAGTCAGAGTTTGATCAACAGGTGACTAAATTGTCCAGATAAAAAAACCTCTTCTCTGAATCAGCAGTTAGCTGAACTAGATGTCAGCATCAAATAGTTTTGGAACAACAAATATCAATAACATCGGCTCATGCCACAGTATCTGCCGATGTCTGTCAACAGGGCCAACATCTGCAGATACCGATGATGAACTGATGGATCTACTCGGAAATCGTCGGCACTAATCCAAATAAAATTCTATAGATCGCATGACCACTTTTTAAACAATGAATGACTATTTGTTTATGACATCATGACATATCCCTCGTATTCAGTACATCAAGAGAATGCGTTTTGTCCGTCCTCCCTGCTGTCAGCCTCATAGACTGTCTTAATAATAAACAGTTGGATGTATATCTGGACTCCTTAAAGTCTTTATATGTGATTTTTCACACTTAAATATAAATCAAGTATATCCTCTGAAAATAACTCTGTGAGTCATGACTGTCTACAATGGGTGTAACACTCGAGTCCCACTGTCTGTGATGTTTTCAGAGTTTTCAGAGTCCTATCTTCAGTTTGTTTACATCGTCGGGACAGCCGGCTGACTCCTCCCCTCGTGTATAAAAGTTGTTTAATTGAGGGACTAGAGAAAAGAAGAATAACATACTGTACTCACTGCTTAACTGTGTTTCTAGATCACGCTCATTTCAGGTAAATTTACATGCAGTGTGAAGATACGAGCATAATAAAGATCGCTAGCATTAGCATGCTAACACAACAATGCAGCGCGAGTTGTTTTGGTTTCATGCTGGTGCTCAAGGGCGACATCTGCTGGATCAAAAAAATCACATATAAAGCCTTTAACATCACTTATATGTTTCTTGACTGCGTAAATGAAGGCCTGAGTTCTTCTGGTTCTCTGGCCAAAAGTGACCACATTTGGAGGAGAGGGTGGAGCTTGAGAGGAAGGAGGTGTTAGCAGTCACCATCGCTCAACTGACAGAACCGTGGATAATCTGAAGACTTTTCCAGTTTACAGGCTGTAAGGTGTTACGTCTAACACTGACCAGGTGGCAGCAGGCACTATGAGGCATTAGTAACACTTCCTGTCTGTTTCATCACCAGTCAACAAACGACTCACAGGAGCTCTATAGAGAAATCCACTTCTCAAACGTAGTCTATACGACCTTTTTCACACACTCTGATTGAACCCAGGTCTTTTATAAAACTCCTGCACCTCCTGTCTGTTCATCGTTTGTACCTGATGGTTATTAAGTAACCTTAGCTTAGCTCGCCCATCTGGAGTCTTTTGGTGCCTTTCTCCAAATCGACCACTACTTCTACTCAGTTTGTTTGATGCCCGCTGCAATGACTGTCACTCAAAACCACCGAGTAGTTTTTACACACACAAAACTCCTGAACTGTTCGGCTGCTGTGTGAGCCGTGACAAGTGGAAGTGCATGTAATAAAAGTGCTTCACACTCTGTTTATATGCTCACCAGTATGTCGAGTACCTCTCGCTGGTGGACACTGTGACGACATGAACTTAAAGCTGTCGTCACAGTGTCCAACTTTGTCCCTGTGACCGCCATTTCCCCATCTTTCTTTTTTTACGTCCTCATCCTCCCGTCAGCAGGAAAAGTGTCTCGCGATCCTGTTTCAGAAAAGCTGAAAGAATTTCGTCACAATGCTCTGCACTGTATGTAATCCCTGACACCTTAACGGAGCGTGCTTCACTGGAGTTCACTCTGTGACGGAGAGAAGGAAGGGACCTGTGAGAGAAACGTCTGATGTGTCAAAAACAGGAAACTTTCCTCTAAGTTTGTGAGTTTCTGAGCCTTGTTGTCAGACTCGGGGATGATCTCTCTGTCAGACTGCTCAAAGCTCTGCTGAACATTTTCTGCAGGGAGCTTGGACACTGGACAGAGTTTTGTAAAAGCCCTCTCACAGACCTTATTCAGGACTCAATGCAGCGACAAGGACTACTGTGAAAATGAACAGACTACTGGAATCATTGCTCCCTAACAACACTTTTATTTATTTTTTGTTACTTTTTTAAAATAAATGTTTTATTAGTCCTCAAGAACGTAGAGTTAGGTCTTGATTGTTTATCTACATGTCCATCCGTGGGCTTTTTTGCAAACAATGCTGCCCAATAAAAATTTGAGTGACAAAGCCCTCTCACAGTATTCTTGGGGATGCTATCGTTGTTTTATGATATGAACATATGAACCCTTCTTTATGAAACATATCTCATCTGCTGCTGTTATCAATTAAATAAAAAATAAAAAACCTTAACCATATGGATCTGACATTCATGTATTCTTCTTTCCTGTGTTCGGGTTTTTTGCTCTTGTTGTTCCTCAACATTCAGACCAACGGAGGATGAAACTCTTCGGCCTCTCTATGTCACAGAACGTCTTCATCAGACCCTCGGGCTTCATCGTCACCAAGAGGCAGAGCAACAACTGAGAATTATTTTCACTCTGACTTTAACCCGGGTTTCTCCTGCCAGACCCCTAGTATCCCCCCCCCCCCCCCCCCCCCCATAAAGTCTGAGTGAGCTGATGTGAGAACACAGCAGGATATTCTCCAGAGAATTCACCTCGAGCCAGTGGGAGTGGCTGGAGACGTTTATATCCTGTGACCTTTAGAGACTTTCTGCACGGGAATGCTCCGATCTCCGGCCACGTAATCAAACCGCTGCATTATGTTTTCTGTTAAGCAGTATGTTTTTTTTAAACGTCATGTACTGCCTCAGGAAAACCTCCCATCCCCTTCCACCCCCACTCCCGACTGACTAGGATAGTCTCCCGCTGTGAGGTGCATATGTAGACTGTAAACAGTCCCCCCCCCCCCCACCCAGGTCAGGTCTAGCCTCCTGCTGTGAGGTACATGTGTGAACAAGAAAGTGAGAAAGATTTCAGAGGAGGCTGGCCTGAAATTTTTCTTTAAATTTTCAGGAGTTCGTAGTTGAACAGCTGTTTTTCTTAGTGTTAGCGTGTGTTATTTTTCCTGCCTGAGATGAAGTCTGCAGCTCGCTCAGGGAGCCTCTCACCACACCGACGGTTCCTTTGCATAAGACGTAGCCCTTTTGTGACTTTGTGTAACAACGGAAAAGCGAGTATGCATGGCTAAATGCCAAAGAGTGCATATATTAGCATCCGTTAAAAACCTGCCCCGCCGCAGCAAACATGAACATTAGTCTATTCTTTATCCAACATCATCTTCAACACTTCTTCTTCACTGTGCAGGAATAATAGACGTGTGTGTGTGTGTGTGTGTGTGTGTGTGTGTGTGTGTGTGTGTGTTTCTCTGCGTGCCGACCTGAGTGCTGGGCCCCGGAGAGAAGACGGAGGAAGTCTATTTGGTCTAATTAAACTGATTACAGCGTGCTCTCTCCACCAGGGCTGAAATAAAAAAATAATTGCAGCCTTGTAGGCACAGGTCAGGAGATAATGGAAAGGTTTTTCTGATAATTAGCTCTAAATGCTTTAAGTATAGCACTGCTCGCTGGGAGTCATGCTGGGCACGACGCTGTGTTTTTATGCAGGTTTTTTTTTTTTTTTTTTTTGTCTTGATGCTTTAACACAAGAAGGTATCGTTACTACAAAGATTTGTTGAGATAATGAGGTAATTTGAATACGGAGAAGGAAGACCGCAAGAGGAAAACATTGTTGTTGTCTGTGTGTGTGTGTGTGTGTGTGTGTGTGTGTGTGTGTGTGTGTGATTCAAAGTTAAAGTTTCATCAAGGTAGAAAGAGAGAGAGAGAGCATTTTGAAGGATCGGGTTGAAGGTAGATTTCAGGGATTGAAACATTTGATATCTGATCATCACAGCTCATGAATTGTTGACCAACAGATAATTCAAAGCTACAAACTACTTTTTAATTAATAAAAAACAATATAGGGGCACTGGTGGCGCAGTGGTTATTGTGTGCGCCCCATGTATGTAGGCTGTAGTCCTTCAAGCGGGGCCGGGTTCGAGTCCGACCTGTGGCTCCTCTCCCGCATGTCATTCCCCACTCTCTCTCCCTGAATTCCAACTCTATCCACTGTCCTATCTCTCCAACAAAATGCCCAACATACAGCTTATTTAAAAAACCCAATATTATTAAAAAAATCAATCTGGCTTAAAACGTTATTCCAGTATTTCCAAAAAAAAAATTAAAAGGAATAATAATATTAAAGGAAGAATGTGCAACATGTTCCACATAAATAAATCATAAAGTCTGTCCTGTGTAAATGTGTCTCTGAGTCATGACTGTCTACAGTGAGGGAGAAGCTCGAGTCCCGCTGGCTGTGTTGTTGTTTACATGGATGGGACGGCCGGCTCCTCCCCTTGTGTATAAAAGCTGTTTTAGTCAAGAACTAGAGAGAAGAAGAAGAACATACTCACTGATTATTTGGATGTTAGTAAGAGTTTTTAGATCACGCTCATTCTGTGTCAGTTTACATGAAATGTGAAGCTACGAGCTAACTAAAGAGCGCTAACATTAGCATGCTAACACAACAATGTGAAGCTACGAGCTTACTAAAGAGCGCTAACATTAGCATGCTAACACAACAATGCAGGACACAGCTAATGTGAAGCTACGAGCTAACTAAAGAGCGCTAACATTAGCATGTTAACACAAAAATGCAGGACACAGGTGATCGCAGCTCGAGCAAAGGATGATTTTGTGGCACTTTAATTATGGTGCGTTTTAATTAAAAATTCCTTTGTGCAAAAGCGAGTGGAGAGGGGTTGGAGGTGTGTCGCTGCAGGAGAGCGGAGGTGTCACCATACAGCAGTTTGTTTTGGTTTCATACTGGAGCTCAAGGGCGACACCTGCTGGATCAAAAAGTTGCACTTATATGTACGTCTGTAACCTACCTGAGTGTACCTGCGGCTCATATTTATCATGTCGTCTCAGTCAGCCGAGCACTCGTGGCCGGCCGGGAGAGGAAGGAGTGTGTTCTTGACAGCGAGTGTGAGTGCAGATTGACTCGGCGCTGACTTCCTCGTACTCCTCTCCTCTCTCTCTAATGTTCCTGTCATGCGGGTGATGTATGGCTGCATGTATATTTTAAGGTTCACCTGGCAAGCGTGTCACCTGCAGTCTCTCTGTGGCATGATGATTGATCAGTGCTTCTTCCACGGGCGTTTTTCTCCACATGAGGCAGGTGCAGGTTGTATGGTTGCATTCTGCATATTTACTGGTGGAACTGTAAAGTGTCATTTAGAACGACCAGTATGTTAAAAAAAAAACATGGGAAAACAAAAACTGGATATTTAATGGTATCATCATGGAAAACCTACAAATGGAATGTTTTTTCCTTTGCAAGCAACACCAATGGATTTTTTTTTATTTTTAATTGAATATACTTTATTAGTCCCCGAGGGGAAATTCTGGTTTATACTCTGTTATTAAGAGACATGCTCTTCACACACACACAGGCCTGTACACACACATGCACAAACAGGAGTTTGTGGTTGGTTTGAGTTTGTTGGCATAATACTGTTGAATTCAAACTCTTTGGGAAAGATGACTGTACAGCAAAGCAGTGTAATTGAAATGCCAAATAAAGAGTTCTCATTTCCTAAATGTTCCTTTTTCTGAAGGTGATTGGAAAATTGGCTTTAGGATCATCATATTAGAGTTTTGTAGGAGAAACTCCCGTTATTAATGATTGTACATATCAAGTACGTCTAGTGCCGAGGACAGATACACAATATTTGTGTCTGTTACCATGGTTACTGTGTCAGATCAGGCGATCGGAGAGCCATACGTTTCGGCGTCACTTGACCAACAGACATGACAGACTACACGGTGATACCCGACTAATCATCACGACTGACGAGATGATGTAGGAAGTAAGAGGGGCGGGGCTAGACACCTGGAAAGAAGACTGTAAACATTAAAAAAAAAAACTGTTGTTGCCGGCAGGCGCGGAGCCTATGACTCACTGCAGAGAGGGCGGGGCCCTACAGTATAGTGGGCCCTTACAGTCTATTGGCTATAGCATATGTTGTAGCCTATAAAGCATAGTGAAGTTTAGTTTATATGGTATAGTTTAGTATCAGCTGTATGGAGATGCAAGACAGATCCGAAGGTAAATTTACGGAGATGGAAGGGCGGGTCGGAGAGAAATGCGGATTACAATCAGCACCATGGACAGTGACATGGATTTATCATTAAAACAGTGGCCTGCTGATATTTTAGCAGAACAAGTGTTGATATGTCTGTGCCCATATTTGACCAATTCTTTGCTATTAAACAAGTCAAACTTTACTAGCTGGGCAGGAACCAAATAGGCAACTGACTGTATTTTGCACAATATGTGACCTTTAAGAATCTACTATGATGTCACTCTGCAGGCTCATGGTTGGACTTGTAGTTTAAGATCATTTACTCTACATGTGCATTCTGAAATCAGTTGTCATTGAAAAAAAAACAAGAGAGCTGTATTTTGAAGGCTCAACCTTAGATTCCAGATCCACACTTGATTGTCTGAGGTTTTCTTTTAAAACAGAGTCAATGAAAACAAACTGACACGTACTTTGAGCTGTGTAAAACGCTTTCTCCCTCTCCCTCTCTCTCCTTCTCTGCTGCTGGAAAATGCGTCAGGCGAGCACAGAAGGGTGATAAGTGGCGGAGTAATTGAGTCACAGTTATTGTGAGTACATGAGAATGGACTGACACATTACAGGAACTCCCCCGGGGGCTGAACGGCGGGCGGCTCAGGACCTGGCTTAAAAGGATCTCCGTAAAAAAACTAACAACCCACTTGGGAGCCTTTCAGCCCGGGCTTTTAAAACTGAAAGGTTAAAATATAAAATACAAGAGCAAGGTCACAAAATAGGTTTGCAGGACACACAAAGTCATCCACAGATTCTCTTGATAGAGGCCACACAGTCGCACATGTTTGTTTGATACGGCCAGAGAAATGGGTCTGCTGAGTTTAAACTTTTACCCTCAGACGACGGTCTCATAAGAATTTGTTGTAGTACCACAAACAGAATCCTGGAAGGGCTCATCCTTTCAAAGAGCAATAGGGCCCTAAATTAAACTCAAGCACAGAACACTTACGAAAGGAGAAGTCGAGCACTCAAGTTTTTAAAAATAGAACTTGTACTTGCGTCCATCTGTGCTCCAAAGGACATTCTGGTCTTAAACTGGCTGAAAAAAAAAAAAAAAAAATCAGGTTTCTCAAAACAATTTCTGAAATCAGGAGATGATGTTTCCCTGCACAAACACAAAAAAGGGGATACTTAAAGGCAGGGTTGGTCATTTCCTCCAGATATACTTTTTAAGATTTTGGTTGAAATTGTCTTTAGGTCCTGACAGAAATTAATAACTCAGGTGCTCTGAAAAAGAAAACGAAGAAAATCCGTCATCTGTATCAGTTTGTAAGACTGTAAAAACCAATGTCTGCCACGAGGTACCAATCTGATGAACCAATCAGGCGCCTCCCTGTCTCCCTGCTCGCTCCTTACCCCTTGCATGCTTGAGCCCACACTCAAAGCATGAGCTGAATAATAATAATAACTTTATTTATATAACACCTTTTAAAAACACAGGTTTACAAAGTGCAAGAACAAAGCAAACTAAACCAAACACAGCAGAACATAACAAATGCAAAATACTAAAAATATTAAATATAAAAAAACAAAAAACAAAACAATAATATTAATAGAAATAAAAAGTATATATAAATATAAAACATAAATAGACTAAGTAAGTAAGTCAGCTTCTGGACCAACAGCGCTTGTGCATGTAAGTGAGGGGGCGTGGCTTTTGAGGGAGCACAGAGGGGAGGGGCTGGGTGCAGACGGAGCACTGAGGGAATGCTACTTTCTAAATCATGCTAGTTTTTGAAAATGACCAACCCTGCCTTTAAAAACCCGATCAAAACCAGGAGACTGAAGTTCATGTAAACACTTCTTGCTGTATGAAGGTGTGAGCAGCATTTTAAAAGCACGGTTTGTCACATCCATATGCATCTCATATAAAACTCATAATGTGTCTTTATTTGACAACCTGGGAATGGGAGCAGACATTCAACCAGAGCGCTCAACATGGAAATATTACAGTTTCATGTCCAAGGCCTCAGATCAGGAAACCAAGGTGTCTTTTCTAACCGTGCAGCAGTGTTGTGTGTATCGAGCTGTTGAGCGTGTTCTTTGGCAGGGACAACTAAGTCCTATTGATCTCCAACAGCAGCCTGTGGACGCTCCCAACGTAAATGATATTGAATCTGCAGAACAAATTTCAGCCAAATTAAAATCTGGATCGCTGGAGTCCTCCTGCTGGAACTCTCCTCCTCTCGTCTCCGATAAGACACAACCACCTTCGATGCAAACAAGGTCACATATTAAGAAGCCGTCCGTCCTAGGAAATGAAAAGGATACTTGTGATAATGGATCAATACTGGCAGAATAGGCACAGGAATGAAGCGGGGGTAACCTCCGGGGGGCTAGAAGATAAACCGAGTGTTCCTCAGATGTATGAAGAGCCTCTCAGCGTCTGAAGAATGGGCTCGGAGTAGGGGGAGAAAGAAAAAAGAAAAGGCAAGAGATATCCTTCAATTTCAAATTAACATCTGAGATGTAACCGCTCTGAAATCCCAGCCGCCGAGATGAAGGCTGTCGTTCATCTCCAGGTCCAGTCACACACAATTATGTTCAAATAGCGACACACACACACACACACACACGGATATATATTGTACTTACACACACGTCCTCTGTCAGTGATAAGAATAAGAGTGTGTACTTCACTCCTTTTACAGATTGTCGGCCCAATTATGAGCGGCAAAGATACAAGGCGGACATCATCTGCATATAAATGGACGGAGAAGCTAAAGGGAACACGGCTTTATGGCTCATAATGGGGAGATCCCATCGCACCTTTTCTAATGGGCACGACGTTATTAAAGTACAATCAGAGTGACAACAGCTCTCCTCCAACCCCTTTTCATCCTCATGTGAGTAGAATTAAACAGTTATCATGGAGGTATAATTATAGCTCATTCTCACTGTGTACAGACCATAGAAAACATTTGTCCTCAAAGGGAATTTAAATGTAAAGGAAATGAAGGAAGAAAACCTTGACGGAGGGAAAAATTCATGAATTGATGCAACACAGATCCAAACTACCTCAATTTTACTTCAAGCTACTTTAAACAGCTGCAATACATGTTTCTGTATTGTAAGTGTTATTTTTAGTATTTCCACATCACTGGGGGACACAACCTTTTTGACACCACACCACTTGTAAAAATGTCAAATATTGGCATCCTTTTGTTGAATATAAAATATGTGTACTGTATGTTAAAGGTCCCATATTCTGCTTTTTCTGGTTTTATATGCTCTTTAGTGTGTTTTCCAAGTGTCCTGTACATGTTTAGGCACATCTATGTGCAGTGTGACATCACTGATCTAAGCCCATTGGCTCGTTGTGGCAAGCCCAGCAGCTCATGTTGCACGCCTGTTAACTTCTGTAGCACGCCCACGATATGCCGTAGCCTGCGGTAGCACAGTAGTGCTAAGGTGCTAATGTTTTTGCTCCCCTCGGACGGAGCCAGTGGCTGCATTCCCAATATGGTAAAAGAGGCGGGACATTTCCGAAAACCGTGCTGAGCAACTGACCAACAACGACAGATCGGAACGGCAGACCAATCAGAGCAGACTTGGCCCACGTGGGGCTCTGCAGTGGGGGCTCAGCAGAGCGTAGCTGACGGACTCAGAGCGGAGAGGGAGCAAGGAGGAGCAGTACATGAAAACAGACACTTTTTTATAACTTTAGCTATTGTGAACGTACAAAAGTAGGAACATAAATTAAATATACGAACCCCAAAAAGGGCAGAATATGACCTCTTTAAAGGTTTTATATGTGATTTTTTTGATCCAGCAGATGTCGCCCTTGAGCGCCAGCATGAAACCAAAACAACTCGCACTGCATTGTTGTGTTAGCATGCTAATGCTAGTGATCTTTATTATGCTCGTATCTTCACACTGCATGTAAATTTACCTGAAATGAGCGTGATCTAGAAACACAGTTAAGCAGTGAGTACAGTATGTTATTCTTCTTTTCTCTAGTCCCTCAATTAAACAACTTTTATACACGAGGGGAGGAGTCAGCCGGCCGTCCTGGCGATGTAAACAAAGTGAAGATAGGACTCTGAAAACTCTGAAAACATCACAGACAGTGGGACTCGGGTGTTACACCCATTGTAGACAGTCATGACTCACAGAGTTATTTTCAGAGGATATACTTGATTTATATTATATTTAAGTGTGAAAAATCACAAAGACTTTAAAACATGACGACAATAAAAAGAAAAAAGAAAAAGAAATGAAGAATAATTGTCTTAAAGGTGGAGTCAGAAGAAATGTTGCAGTTTGTAAACACAACATTCAAACTGGGCCCCTCCTCCTGGGCTCATCGCCCCCTTCAGGACGTAATGTGTACGTTTACCTCTTGTACCTACACCGCAAGCTACCGCATGCTAGCACAAGCTAACCCGACCAATCAACAGACTGCAGTGTGTCCAGCTCTACCCTTTAGGGTCGGATCGGTATGCTTGGCACCCTCAATTATAACAAAAAAGTAGGACGGTATGGATCGGCTATTTTGGTACCAATCCCGACTTTTGACAGTGGACACATTAATAAAAGCTGAACTGAACCTAACCGGGCCGCTCGGTGTAAACAGGCTTATGTGTCTGTTTTCTTACATTTACCAGTTCTTCTTTTAAATTATTTTGAATTTTCCTTCTCCTCGTCTCCTAAACGTTCTCTGGATGGAAATCAATGTTGAAATCAAACAACACATGAAGTTTTCGCTGAGCGTTGGAGGGCTCAATTTTTTCCTCCCCCCGGTGGTCCTGAAAAACAGAAGCCAAGGTTAATTGTCTCTGTCTCTCGTTTGCATTTTTTTCACTTTGCTGTGATCCCTCCCCCTGAGATATGGGTCTTTGTTTGATTGCCTCTTGATAATCCTCCGATAAAGCGTCTGCAGATCAAAAGATGTCCACTCTGTAATCTCCAAATCAACAGGTAATTATAGAGCAATCTCCAGGTAATCTAATCTCTTATCTTCCTCGCAGGAGACGCGGGGCGAGTGGGACGGGAGGAAAACTTCAAGCGACAAAGTCAGAGTGGAGGAAATGTTTTTACCCATGTTGAGGACGGCGTGAGTAAAGCATGACTGCAGCACTTTAACTCGTTCTCTGTGTTTAAAAATCAAGATTGGAAATTGTTTCTTTTACATGATGATGATAAAAAAACAAAACAAAAAAACGATCATTTTAAAACATGCCTGTATTTTATTTTTTAACAAACATCCCAACATGCCTTGAAACGGAGACCCTCCTGTTCCCTGGATTGAGCTACTTCTGCCCTTTATTAGCAAGCAAGTAAAGTCAGCATGAAGAATATACTTATTATAATTTGGGATTTTTTTTAAGATAGGTTGTATACATGTAAGATGTGTAGAGATTGAAATGATAACATGACCTTACTATCTGATCAGACATTAAGGAAACATGCAGCAGCCAGTATGTCCTCCTTCTAACTTTAGATTCTGCTCCTGAATGCTCTGGATTTGTTTGGACCAGAGAAGGTAGGCGGTTTTAAGGCGACCCCCCCACACGGCCGTTTTGGACGCCCCTCGGTTTGTCAGATATGAGAGCAGTTATCAGGTCAACAGGTGTTGCAGCGATGGAAGCGGTCAAGAGAAGTGGTTCAGATAGAAGTGATTGTACCCGACCTAAAAAGCCTCTGCATGTTTCTAATAAGCTCCACGAGCAGAAACGTGCTCAAACTAGGATCAATATTGGAGATGCTTTTGAAAAATGGAGAGAGGTTAGAACACAGAAAGGTTTACAGACCCATGCAGAGCTGGATAAACACTGAAGCTTCAGAGTCCACCACATGGTGACCTGCGGGGAGGGGGCAGGGGGAGACGGCTCTCTACAGAGTTTGAATTTAGAATGCAGTACCCATTTTAACCACTAGTTGTCAGAGTTACATATTCCCTGTGCTGGCTGTTCAATGTTTGCATAATTCTGTAAAACTGAAATATAAACTAACATTTCTACAGACATGCATCTTCAGCAACGTGTACAAACAGTTTTCAAAGGAACAACAGTTCTTTTCTTTTACCCAGGTCGCCGTCTTCTACCACAGCCAGACATCGCAGCCTCAGCCTTCGTCCGCCTCAGCCACGTCCCCGATCAGACTTCACTGCAAGTAAACACTTCAAAGTCTCATCAGCACTTTCTCTTTAACGTCCTCCTCGATTCACTTTTAGAGCCTCGTCCTCTAAACCCACAGAACACTTTGTGACCTCACTGTACTGCGGGGTCAAGTTCATTTAAGGAGACAGTGCTTCTCCAGACAGTAAAGATACATGCTCCAGTGTTTTTTTCTTTTCTTTTTCCATTAAAGTGTTTCCATTTCTTTTGTCATTTTCACGCTCCATTAACAAAATGTGTAAAGAGGAGCTTGATGACTGTGTAATGGTGTTAGGATGCACTTACGAGGCTTAAATTTCCATATTAATGAGGGTATCAGGAAGAGCTTTTTACCACACACGGCTAACACGGGCGCTCACTTCCCCCTCAGCGACTGTGACTAAGTTGAAGCCTGCACCTTTAAAAAGCCGCCTCTCAGCCACACTCCCATTTTCAGAGTGTGTGGAGCTCCTCTCCTGTTTAAACGAGCGGCCTGATGATTGTCATCAGAGCTGAGTGAACCTGAGGTACAGAGACTGTGAGGAGGGAATGAGCCTCACAGATTGAATTTGAAACAGGGCACGTATAAAAACAGCAATAAAACTTACAACAAAAAAAAAACCCACCAAAGAACAAAGTGTAAAGCACGGCAGTAAAAAATAAAAAAAAGTCAATTTAAAGTGCTCCGACGTGCATTTAGAAAACCATCCGAGATGATGGAGTCCACGTACACACTCATCTGAATGTTTTTCTAGAGTAATGGTGTTTAGGGTCACAGAGCGATGTACTCTGGATGAAAAGAAAAACATCACAAGTTTTTATGTTTGTAATCACAACAAGTGCACTGAGAGGCGTCCTCACACAAACAGAACATAACCCCAGAAGAAAGAAATCTGCATATGAAAGCAGAATCTGGAGGTGAGGTGTCAGAAGAAAACTGTTTTTATTGGTATTCCAAGTGGGTTTTGATTTATTTTAACAAGCTGGTTTTTGGTTCTGAGCAGGAAAACAAAAAGTGGTGAAATCCCAGAACGTCTCTCGTTTGATTGATTTGGCTTTGTGTTTGTGTTTTTATTGCAGATAACAATCAGCTGAAGACTTTATCTCTAAACCGCTCCTCTAATGTGTCATTCAATCAGCTGGTCAGGCTAACAATAAATAACTGACAGAAGACGAAGTCCTCCCCATAAAGTACCAAGTCATCTTTGGAGATTTCGTCCAGCTTCACCTGAAGCTCAGAGGTCTGGTTGCTCAAAAGGTTTAAACGGATGGATTTCAGGCTCGGACGCACACAGGAGCTCAAAAAACATTGCTGGGGTAAATTTACGACATACTGGAAACATTCACAGTGCTTCACTTTGCAGCTAGCATGCTGCTTTGTTTTAGCACGACTTTGGCCCATTTCATGTGTTCCTCCACCTGAAGCGCTCA